>NC_044576.1:31309023-31441523 GCF_901933205.1 Camarhynchus parvulus | reverse complement strand
GAATTGAACCATCTTTCTGTTATATTTAGCCTCTAATCCCCTATGAATGCATTTTTGACCAATCTTTTCGTTTTGTCATGGTCTACGGATTGTGCCCAGAATTTAGCAATGCTACAGTAATTGAAAACAGAATAAAATTTCCCATCTGGATTTATTTGAGTCCTGTCCTGCAATACCTTTCTATTATTCTATTCATTTAACTTCTGCAAGGTAGCAAAATAACAATAAATATGTAATTGTTGCATTTAATTGAACATATAACAAAAAAGTTGCTGTTTCTCAAGGCATTTTATCCCCTTTGCTTCCAGCACATTTAATTATGTATGAACCCTTCAAAAAAACCCTCTCAAATAATGTGAGTCATCTTCTAGGAGAGAAGATTTAAAGATGATAAATGTTATTTAGAATCACTATGATATGATTCATATTGTGATGTGATTGGGAACAATATTAAAACCCACCAAGGCTATTATACCTAAATTTTTGTTTCAATTCATGCAATATTGCTGCTGCTTAATATGATTTCTATTTACTTCTTTCCATTGTTAGTGTTTTATTGAGGTTGTGTCGGCTTTATCAGGCTAATCTCTGCTGCAAATGGAGGTCAGCAGAGCCAAAGCACTGGCAAAAAACCTGTCTCCATTATATTCTACTTGGTATGAATTTTCTCAAAAACCCTCCCTCTAATATAAACTCTTTTCTTCACCATTCTTCGATTATAATATTTCTACCTGCACAAGCCCTGACAGCTTGATATTTAAAAGCTGTATAAACTCTCATAATCTAATTTTATATCCTTTTTTATAAAGAGAGACCGTGCCTCATTTAAAGTAACAGTGAACGTATTCATCGAAAGGCTTAAAATGGAGCAATCTTGGCCATCAATAAAAGCTTGGATTTCAGGTGTTTTAAATTATAACTTAAAAACATGCAGGGCTACCCTTAATGACAGTGACAATGAGCCATTAATTTGTGTTCCTCTGGTGTCAAGGGTGAGGCAAGTAATCCTGTCATGCCCTTGCTAGAATACAATTTGGCAAAACAGGATATTGTAGAAGCTTTATAAATCTTATATTTCTATTTCTCCTTGTACTGGTCTGGGGAATAATGAAAAAGAGCGACACATAAATTTACCTACCAAATGGGGTGTGCTCTCTCTGCTGAATATCCACACATAACTCCCATTAACATTAGTATAAAATATACATGTACAGCAGTAGGAAGCACAGACTACCAGATATCCAGAGGTCTGGAATAGGAGCTGAACTGTGCTGCCTTTAGGAGCTGCCAATCCTGCCCAGATCACAGGGTTTCATTATTTCCCCCCCAGTTTGAGTTAAGCATTCAACCCAAAACATTTGCATGAAAAAATAAGTGCAACCAAACTGAAAATAAACTGGACATCAGAGACTGTCTGAATTTTTTTTTCTTTAAGATGTTAAATTTACTTAGTTCCAGTTGCAGTTTAGAAGCAAAGAAACCCAATAAAAAAGACAATAAAAAGACAAAAAAAAAATCCCAAAACCCTCAAAGATGTTTTTTGCAGTAATTTTCTAAATATGTTATTGGAGAGGTGATTGAAATCTGACAAAAACCACAACGTTTTATAATAATGTCCTGCAGCAAAAGTATGGCACCAATAACTAAACAATACTTTATCACCTTTGCCACTCTCAACAGCTGCCATTAATACCAAGATCATAGTGTTAGGCCTTCTATTCCCCAGCTGACCATGTTAGTGACAGCCAGGGCTTAGGCAATGACATTGAAAAATATTTGCAGTGACACAGCCACAAATCACCGCGGGACGAGTTTAAAACTCAATATTCACTAAACTTGCATCTGTTCTTTTCTTGTTAGAGCATCCACGACACATTTGTTACAGGCTGGATTCCTCAAAGAATCCAAACACTGATGGAAAGTGATAAAAATTATTGGTAGAGAAAACTCGATGGGCAGAGGGGCTTTTGTCAAGTTGTTTATTCATATGAGGTGTTTATTTATATGTCTGAGATGGAATCACCTGGAACACCTGAGGAAGAGGTGTCCCAAGATCAGTGGCTTTTCACATTAAATGCACCCAGTCAAGCAGCACAACTACCTTGAAGCCAAATTTTCTGAACAGTCTCATCATACATGTATTGATCTTTATTTCCATCTCTCCCAGGGAACCCAAGGAGACATTTGGCTACTTAATGGTTGCTGCAGGACACTGTCTGTTCCATGTGCTTCAGATGCTCCCCAAATGAGCTCTTTCCTGGGTGTGGGGACTGGCAGATGTCCCAGATGCACATCCAGTCCCATATTTCAGCTTCAAACGTCCTGCTTCTTCCTGAAAGCATGCACAAGACATTTTCTCTGCTTTTTTATTTTCACAGACCTGTGTCACTAAATCCCTTAAGCAAGATACAGAAGGCCCTGAGGACAGCAGGGGACATCTGCACACATTTAAACTGGCAGATCTGTTTAAATTAAACACAAGCTGGTGCCTGCAGTTGGTGGTCACCTCATTGCAGAAGGCTGTGAAGAAGGAGAGGACCAGCAGGGGCAGGGAGGCAAACAACAACATCATGAAAAAACACTAAGAAAGGTTGCCTTTAGTGTGCCTTGTGATATTCCTAAACCAGTGGGTACAAACCAGGGAAATAGGAGAGCTCTGGGCAGCAGAAACTGTCCCAGCCTCCACTCTCTGCCCTGAGGAGCATCTCCTCCTGCTGCCATCTGAATTCCAAGCAAAAGGAGGAGACTGGTAGAAGTCTTAGAAGTTATCAAGTGGAAAAAGTTGTTTTTAAACTCTGCTGTTGCTAAACTCCGTATTAAAATCCCATAAATACTTTTCTTCTGACCCCCACCCTACAAGAGTGGATGACTTTCCTGGCTGGGGATATATTCAGAAATGGCAAATTTTTGGATGCATTGAAGAGACTGCTGAAGGAGGAGAATGATTAATTCTTAATAGCAAGTTTTGCAGCATATTGAATGAAACATTCTTACATTATATTGATATATAACACACTGGTCCTCTGCCATCCTGACTAGAAGTTCATTTCCAGCAAGGAATAGTTTATAGATAATGCAGTAGGTGAGGGAGAGAGCCATAAAACTCTGGCTTTTTCAGTTGTCCCAAAATCTTTTGGAACTTCATTTTGGTTTGAGTGATGACTGTCCTGGATGTTGATATTAAGCAGAAGCAGCAATAAAGGTGTGCAATGCCAATTCTGTCCCTGCTTCCCTGAGGCAGCAGGCACAGCCCAACAGAGCTAAATTTAGAGGAACCACAGGAAGTTAGACACTTGTCTGAGGATTAATCCAACTTCTTTGTCCAGAACTTTCTTGCTGCTTAATGTGCCTTACTTTTGTTTCAATTTCTGGTGTCTTACAGGTGTGTTAGTGGACTTTGCATTTAGCAATCCTTATAACTGTTGTCATATGTAGTTTTTTATAATACTCATAATTAAGGTTAAAAAATCCAAGTGTTGCTGTTTCCTTACCTTATACCTAAACCTGTAAAGCCACTTCAAAAACACTTTCACAAAGAAAGGTCTTTGTTCCCTTTTTGTGCCAAAAGAACCCCCTGTAAGTTCCACAACTCCCAGTAAGTTCCACAACCACCAGTAAGATGCAGCAGTTTGCCAGACACGTATATATGGATATATAAAGTTAATTCTGTGCTTCTCAATCCCTTCACTAAGATCAAGTGCAGTGTCATTTCCCAACTGGAAACTCCATCTTGCCTTGCCTGCAGGCTGATCCAGACATCTAATTGGCATTTCCACCAATTTTATAAAAGCCTCCAGCCCTTCCAAGCCTTCGTGAAATTTCTACAGGAGCTACCTGAAAAGTTCAACCTTCTCTTAGCTTTACAATGAAACGGCCCAAATATTTTCAGTTGCCTATTTTGAGGAACAAATCTTCAGGTTTTCTCAGCTAGGTAATATAAAGCATTTGTTCCTTTGGCTTTCATCTAAAATCAAGACAAAATACACATTTCGAGAGATGATATGAAATGAAATTGAAATGAGTGAGTACTTTTGGTAAAGAAGACCTTTAGTGCTTGAAATGCTTTGTTACAACTGAATAAACTAAATATGCTTAATATGAAAGGTAATGATGCGACTGATTGAATAGTTTGACATTACTGCACATGAAATATCATTAACAGGTTCACGGTGGTTTTATATCAGTACCAAACCTCAGAATAAAATAAATGGAAATACAAAACTACAATGATTTGTCACTGGAGCCTTTCAGTGTCATTTAAGAAAATATTTTCAGTGAAAGACTACTCAGCATGAGCTGGTGCAGCACAAGGAATCTCAGCCTTGTGTAAATTTGAGATTAAGCCAGATTCAACAATTTAGGATGTCTGCATCTCCTTTAGCTGTGAGAGGACATGTCCCTATCAGCTCAGCTGCCTTTGACTTCAGTGGGCATCACCAGTTCATGCCTGCAGTGACCACTGCTGCCACATTTCAGGATGTGAGTTCTTAACACAACTCCAGCAAGAGATGGCTGTGAGCCCTCTGAGACTCCCTTTTCTGCAGGCTCAGCCCTCCCTCAGCTGCTCCTGGTGCTCCAGACCCTTCCCCAGCTCTGCTGCCCTCCTTTGGATCTCGTGGCCAAGCAGTCCATGGATGGTCACCATGAGGATTGGCCTGCAGGATAAAGCCCCTTTGGAATTGGGATAGGTTGGTTCTGTTTTTACCTCACAGAGGTGACAGAGGCAGAATTTGTGTTTTCACTAGGGGACACAGATGCTCAAGCCATGTCCACCAGCAGATTGCCTGCATGGCACCACACAGTATTGACAGTCAGCAAGTTGTCAGTCCATTTAATTCCATTTTCTCTTAGGAAATCTCCTTCTGTGTCAGATTGTGAGCACTCACGTGCCCTAGATCTAACTTCCAGGTCCTGTTACACCTCATCCTTCACAGGGATTTGGTCTCAAAGAGGAACCAAACACAAGAGCACGCTATAAAATATTATTAGTCATCCAAGTCCATCACCTCCATCTTCTGCTCAAAATTGGTGGCCAGGTGCAGAAGCTGCCTTCACTGACTGTCACAGTTTTCTTGCCATCCTCAAACTTAGGCTATTAGTAAATGACTACTGAAACACAATGTTTTTCTGATTGAGGAAACTGCTGATAAAATCTGAGGCTGGTATGAAGACAGAGAATATGTAGATAACACTCCCAGCTTCTTGTGTTTTAATTTAGGGAGTTAATTTGATTGCATCTCATTATAACTGAAGGATATTTTCATTTACCCACACATTTTTGAAGTGGTCACCATTTGGAGAATTAGAGGCTTTCATTTGCTCTTTTTAGATATCAAAATCAAAAATAAAAAGGAAAGCACAATAACACATAAATAAATTAAGGTAAATGTACTATTTAGCAATGTAAGCCTGGTTTTGCAAGCACTAGGGAAAAGTATATCCTGGTTATGTCTATTTTTTATAACATTTCAATGTATAGCACTTACTGCGTTCTCTATTTGTATTTTTCATGTTTGCACGGATGGAAAAGAACAAGAATTAGGACCAACATCTTAGAACACCAACAGTCTACACGTTCTTAAATTTTTTCCAATTATCCAAATGGAAGGGTAGATTTTTTCACATTTTAGAGTAACATCACAAATTTACATGAAAATAAAAAGGTAGAAAAAAGCTATGAACATTCATTTTAGTATTTAATACAAATACACACTGTCAAGTGTGTTTGACATCCAAGGCTTCTCTTTGGTAGGAAGTTGAATAACATTGAGCATAATGCTATTGCTGAGCCATAATATGTGTATGAAAACATCAGGATTTGAAGGGACAAAAACATCATCAAGTTTTTTAATTTCAACCTCTCTCCCCAGCTGGCAGATTAAAAAAAAAATCATTTTTATGGTTTGCAAATCAAAGGTTTTGGCATCAAAATGGCATATTTCCTAATTAAACTTACAGTGGAACAGAGGTGTAAAATAAAAAACTAAATTGATTTCATGGCCCGTATTTGGTTTTATTGTTTGTGTTACTGAAAACCTGAGGACCAAAGACTTTGTCTTTTCTTCTTCCACAGCAAAATGCCTGTTTTTCCCAGCCATTTTCATGCAGATATTATTTTGAATGCAATTTAAAGGTGTTTCGTTTTGCTAAATCATGAGAAGTTGCAGTTTTTGTTTAATTAAAACTCAGAAGCCCTAATGTCATTCCACTGGGGAAAAAAAAATGTAACAAGTTGTCACACGTGCACGGGATTAATGTGAAAAAGTGGTTGACTCTGTGTGTATTTTTTTTTGCTATTGTTACTGCTTTTCTCCAGTTTCTTTGGTAATTCTTAAAACTTTATAAGCTGCATTTATGTTAAGCTGTTCCTGATACACTCCAATAAGTGTGCTTTAGACACATTGTTAACATAAGGCCAAATCTGTAATACAGCATGGACAATTAAGTGCACAATTTTTGTATAAATGCAAAATCCCTCACTGTGAATTATTTAATTAATGCTCTACAGTTCATTTAATAGCGCTCTTTCAAAGGCCATTTCACTCACAGAAAACTAATTTCATTCTTGGGGTTGATTTAATTAGATTGTATGATATATGGTATTGCTAATTCAGTGGCTCTCTTTGCAGTGTCTAGCCCGTTGCTCCTATTGTCGGCAATCTGTCAGCCCCATTTTTAACAGTATTGAAAAATTCAAGCTTTATTATTGCTCGCTCACTCTTTCTCTCCCATCAGGAGGAAAGTAATGAGCTTTTCTTCTTATGAGAGCAAGCAGAGAGTGTGGTGCCCTTAGCGCTTCAGGCAGCGAGCAGTATTAACAGCCTGATTCATGAGTTAAGTTTCTAACTGCCCGTGGCTATTAGCACTCAGTCCTTTGGCTGTCATTTAGTTAAAAAGACTCTTCGGTTAATTCACTCTTTTAATGAGACTGTGCTATTCAACTAATGTATTTTACTGTATGAAAGGTCACACCAGGAAGCAAAACAGATTGGAGGGAATGTAGCGGGAAGCCTGGCTGTCAAGAAACAGTTCAAGCCTCGCAGGCATTTCGCCGCCGCGGCGCCCGTAATAGGCCACGGAACTGATGGGCCAGCGCTCACCTCAACAGTTGAGCACCATAAATCATGGCTAAATAGAAAGCAGATTAATCAGAGCCACAGACAAAAAGAGCACGTGTTTCATTACCCATATAATCACTAACATGATTGCCAGACAAGCCAGGGGAACCGCGCGCGGGGCTGACAAAACGCGGCGCGGTGGCGGGCGAGGCGCTGGGCTCCGCGGAGCTGTGGCCACTAAATCTTCTCATTAAGGAGCTGCTCCCCGAGACCTTCTTGTCCAAGGGCTGCTTGCAGGGAGGGTGGTGTGGGGGGAGTGGGAGAAAGGCAGGAATATAAAGGGTTGCGTTTGAGCGAGCAGGGTCGCAGGAGGCGGCGCAGGATTTCCCTCCCATGGCTCAGTTTCCACCTCATTCCCTGTGTCACCAGGGCTGGAAGAAGCACGTGGGAGATGGGATGACCCTCTGCTCTTCCTCCCATCTTTATGTGTCACCAGGGCTGGCAGAAGCACGTGGGGGATGATCCTCTCCTGTTCCTCCCGTCTTTATATATCACCAGGGTGGCAGGAGCACATGGGAGATGGGATGACCCTCTCCTCTTCCTCCCATCTTTACATAAACCCCCAGCAAGCCAAACCCAGTCTGCTCCCCACCCCTTTAGCTGTGTGGCACAGGTCAAGCCCCAATGGATGAAGGAACATCTCATTTTGATTTATTCTGAGTTTCTCCCATGTCATTTCCTTGCTGAGCTCCCCCTGCTCGCTCGCACCCTTTACGTCACCGGGAATCGTGTGCAAGCCACATGTCCACACCCCACAGCTTCTCCCAGCTGGGCTCCAGCAGGAAGGGATGGTTGGAAATCTGGTTGGCTTCAGCATCTCTGCTTGGGATGTCCAATTGAAAATGTTTTTCTGAATATTGCTCGTTAATTTATGGGAGGAGAAAATGAGAAGAAACCTCTGTTTTTAATGGCTTTGCATCTGTCGGCCAAGGCGTTAAGCATCTGAATTATTGGGAGGGTATGTGTGTGTTTTGCTCATTTTTAATTAGTGTTGTTGGGGGGAAAACTCCAGCACTTTACGGGCAAAAGTATATTATTTTTTTAGAAACTGTAATTCCCTCAAACTACGGTAAACAAATCATTCTGATTTAAATTTCCCAGGCAACTTCCAAACAGGGAAACCGTATGTTTAATTACTAAACATCTGTTGCAAAGAATACCCCTCGCTTTTGCAGCACTAATATCACTGTATGAATTTTAAAATCTGTCAGCAAGGGATCACGAAAGCTTTGGGAGCAAAGAGCTGCTCACTTTAACCCCTGAACCAGATAATCTAACAGTAATCCATTCAAAACTAATCAAACATTTACAGAAACGCACCAGCACTGAGGAAAACAATTCATCATCTTCATATGCTCATTACACTTCCAACATCTCAATCTACCTATGTAAATGAGACCAGGGATCTGACATCAGGTCCATGTACAGAAATTATAAACAAATATTCATCCATTATGCTGCTGGAATTTAACAGCTGGAGCACTAACAGTAGCTGAACTCCAAGCCCTGAGTATCAATTATTTATGAACCTAAAACTGACAAGACTGTCTAGGTGAATTAGCTGCATATGTCAAGCTTTGTTATAAATCCCAGCCTACTGTAAAACTCATTTTCATAGAATGTATGTACAAGGCTGACAATATATCAACAGTACGGCATTAATAATTTAGAAGAATGGTACCATAAGGGAGCACCTAGAAACTCTGCTCTGCAATATAGTTGATATTACAAATAAAAAAGTCAAATAAAATGAATTTCCCATAAACAGAGAATCAAATAAAGCATTTTTCTATGATTTTATATTCAATTTTCAAAAAACTTACCAGTTGATACTTGCATTTTTAGGAACCATAAGCATCACCTGAAGTTATTCAATTTTTTTTTTTGCCATTGCTAAAAATGCCTTTGAATTTCTAGGCCTGTTGATGTAGGTTACATTGCATTTATTTTACTCTTACAGAGTGGGAACTAAAAGTGAGGTGAGGGTAAGAGAAGGAAGGAAAGCACTGCTTGCAGCAAAGCACATTGTGTCCCATGTCCCATTATCCCAGTTTGCTCCAAGCCCCATCCAACCTGGCTTTGGACACTTCCAGGGATCCAGGGCCAGCCACATTCTTCCTCACAGGGAAGAATTCCTAATACCCAAAATTCTGCCCTCTGTCAGTTTACAGCCATTCCCATTTTTCCTGTCCTGCATAGGGAAAAGTAAAGGACAAGGTCTAAACCAGAATGTTGACAGTGAGACCTGGAAAAAAGAGATATCAAAGCTTTGCCCATTGTCTCTGAAATTCAAGACAGGTCTGGACTTTGCTGTGGTCCCCCATCTCCACTGGAGAACAACCACCCACTGCTTTGATGGAGCAATGGACACAATTACCCAAAATCCAAATTTTTTTTTAGAAGTTGCTGGATTATTCCTCTGTACAATCCAACCTATGCCTATGAAGACCAGGCTGGTTGCAGCAGCTTTTTGCTATTCAGAGAGGATGTCCACAAAAAAATGAATACATGCACATAAGAGAATCTGTGCCTATCACATAAACAAGATTTTATCTTATTTGCAGAAGTAGCCCAGTTTTTGATCAACTGTGAACATCACATGTCCTTGTCTCCACAACATAACTTTCAGATTATTAAGAAAAACGGAAGAGGGAGGGGAAAAAAAGGGGGGAAGGGGAGCACAATCAGTCCTGGTCTTGAGTGCAGATAGACACCAAAACTGAGGGATGGTTAAAGAAAATATCTAATACTAAACTTATGACCCACAAAAATTGTTCCCACTTAAACTCAGCATTAGTTTTGGATACCCTTTATCTGGAATTCACATTGAAAACATACAAAGAATCCATGAAGACATCTTCTAAGGCTGAAAATGTATTCTTAGACTCTCAAAACTAAAGAGCACTGCATTTCTAGAAGTATTTTATCACTACAAAAGGCAAAAGCACACGTGCATTTTGAAAGAAACAGTAATGGTTCACAAGAGCTTGACAAGGAAGTTAACAGAGCATTTTTGAATCAGGAGAAAGAATTCAGAGGAGGAAACATGTCCTTGGTGATGCACACTTCAACAGCAAAGCAGAAAAAAGTAAATGACTTGATGAGTGAGGTGTGGAAAATGCTACAATGCCATCTCCTCATCTGCAGGATGCTGCCACTTCTGACACAGGAAACACTCCAAAGAGACTGGGAAAATTTAATAAATATACAGTATTAGATAAAGGAAAAAACAGAGATAAACATGCCTGGTTAGTGCCTGATGCCTGGAACATCAGGGATTTATGGAAGAAAAGTTCACTCAGGAAGCTGCTGGTGGAGGATCCAGTGCCTCCTTTTGTAGTGCAGAATGAGGGTGTGTACAGCCACTCCTCTGTAATTCCTCAGCCTCTTAGGGCTTTCCATTCCTCATTGCTTCAGTATTACCTGCATGGGTTGCTTCCTTCAGCTTTCCTAAAGGAGATTTCAGCAACAGCAACAACAACAACAATAATAATGACAATGATAATTTCACCGAGTGTGAAATTTACTCTCAAGCAGAAAGATCATGACAAGACCTTTGAATCACTCAGGTCATGTTAAAGTGCTTAAAATAGGACTTCACTTTGATTTACATGACACAGAGATCTCCTGCTGGCTCTCTAGATATGAGCTCCACCTTGAACACCCCTCGATGTCAAGGCTGCCTCAGGCACATGAGAATGTGTTTTCTTTTGAAATCCCTAAGAATTTTCCACATAATTCAAAAGCAGAGTGAAGATTGTGCTGTCTGCTCAAAACAGTGAGCAAAGCACTACAGAATTTCCACAGAAGAGTTATCAGGATTAATTTTTGGACCTAATTAACTGACTTAGTGTCTGATGACGTCCCTCAGACTACAGGTTGCTCTCCTTGCAAACTGATACTTTTATTAATACTTCCAGTGCCTTTCTCCCATGTGTGGCACCTATGGAATCTTCCCCTTTATCTCTGTAGTGAATATCCCAAATCCTGCCTGGACACCTTCCCTTTCCCAAGAGCCATTCCTTCCCAAGGCTGTTTTGCAGGCTGGTACTCCTGCTCTCCACAGCACACCATGGCAGGGGTAGAGTTACCTGAGCTTCCCCAGCCCTTGGCAGAGCTCCCTGTGCTCCACACCTGCCTCAGGCACTGCTCAGGGGCACCGTGCCCAGCAGGATCCCTTTGGGATCTCCCTGCCTTCCAGGGAGCCTGGCCCTTCCCTCTCTACAGATGGAGTCAAGTTTCCTTTGCTAATTCCACGAGGGCTGTTCAGAGTCATGGTCGTGTCTTGAAATTATCTAACAACTAGAATAACTATTCTATTATTTAATATGAAATGTCGCAGCAAATATGTAAATTGTTTACCTGGTTAAGAAAATACTTAGCAAAATCCATACCTGGCTCCTCAAAGTGCTCCTGATGTCCCAACATCATCCAAACCATCCCACAGCAGTGAGCCAGAGGGATGAACCAACCCACCTGGCCAATCCTCAGAGCCTTGTGAAATGAAGTTATCATTTTCTATTGTACAATAATCTCTATTTACTGAAAGGAAAAGTGGTGCATTCACTCCTATTTGAAGATTGTTTTTGTTGATTTAGAGTAGAAAGGTACATGAGCAACCAGACTCCAAATACAACTCCTTTGGGCTTTTGCAAGTGTGGGTTAAGCTTAAAAGATACAGGTCAGCAACAAACAAAGAGTGATTTGAGTATTTGTGGGAGTTTGAGCTAACATTTCATGTGAGACCCATTTTATGAGGGCTACAAGGTGCATTTCCAAGGCATCAGTTCAAGAGCTGTATGTTTTCCTTTAATTTCTGAAAGGGTTTTCAACACAATAGTTCTATGATTTCTTGAAATTTTTTAGTTAGAACTGAGCCTAGAGCTGGGAGTCTCATAACTGTAACTCAGAAACTGGATTTGGAGCTGAAAAATAATTCAAGGCGAAAAAAATTTTTTTTGAATTGGCTATACTTGGTGATAACTCTTGACTTATTCTTCTGTGCTGCTGCAATAAGCTATATTCTGGGGACCTGCTTTTGTGACTAAAAAGATAAGTCTCTTGTTGGGCAGAAAATTGCCTCTCTGACATAAATCTTTGGAATAGGAGTTTACAGAAAAGTGGTAAATATATAAAACGAAAAAAAAAGATCAAATATCCCAAGCAAAACAAGCACAAGAGAAGATGAGGAAAGATTTGCATTGCACCAACCAGAAAGATTATATAATAATAACAGACCTTATTTCTGACTGCCATTTTGGGTTTAATCTAGACTTTGCATTGCTGGAAAATTTTTTTGCCAGAAGAAAGCCCCCAGGTTAACACCTCTCCATGCTGTGAACAGAGTGAAGAATGAATTAAAAAAAAAAAAAAAACAACAAACTAAAATCCCAGAGTTTTTTCTCTTCCTCTTCTAATTCCTGTCTATATTTAAGGAATCCTACATAAATACCTGTGGATTAAAGTGATCTAATTATAAGGCTTGAGGTGCTCTAAATGTCAGATGTGGACTGTGGTGCTATCTGACAT
Organism: Camarhynchus parvulus; assembly: GCF_901933205.1. Taxonomy (NCBI): domain Eukaryota; kingdom Metazoa; phylum Chordata; class Aves; order Passeriformes; family Thraupidae; genus Camarhynchus; species Camarhynchus parvulus. The sequence goes on along the minus strand of NC_044576.1, from coordinate 31,428,876 downwards.
CGTTTAACGAGCCAGGTAAATTCCAACACCCACAAAGTACAAAAGAAGCCACTGGCAGGAGGTTCTAGGCCTTGATTTGTGGCATTACCTACCATAAGTACCTGGCCACCAACAGCAGATACCCCAGGATTCTCCTTTTCCCTCTCCTGGGGCACCAACAGGAGGTACCTCCGTCAGGTCATTTCTCCCCAAGGTTTAACTGGTGTGACTGACAGCCCAAAAGAACTGGAATTTCTGACCTGTTCAAAACTTATTCACTGCAGTGATTCTCATCCTACCTGGCTGCTGTGTTTAAAATGCCTCAGGGTGCATTTTGCTTCCAATAAAGCACATTAGACCTGCTTAGCTAAGAAATAGAGCTGCTAATCTTGGCAACGCTGCTGATTGTGCATGGCCCTGTGCACACTTCATACATGGTCAATTAAATTTACAAACCATTTCAAAATTACCCACAGCCAGCAACAAAAACGAGCCTGGCAACATCTGGATGGCTGAACTTGATGCCTGATAAATCCATCCTCTCTGCTTTCTTTGCAGCTCGTTCAGAGGGTGCAACACATATTTCAGAAGAGAGAAGTTCACTTATCACGTTTTATGTGCTTGAAAATTGCAAGGTCCTTGCAGTTGCAGCGGTGCTGATTTTTTTTTTTTTAATGATGTCATTGCAGATGATGCTTAAAATTAGCAAAGCTTCTGCATTACTCTCATTACTTGGGAATTAAAACAGAGAAATATCAGACTGGCTCAAGTAAACAAAACAAAAAATAAACAAAAAACCTCAAACAAACAAACAAACAAAAAAGAAAATAATTAGAACAACAAAAAAACCCCAAACCCCACAGAAAATTAAGACCATGTATGTGCTTGGCTGCTACATCAAGCCATGAAAGTTAAAGCTATTTATGATCTACTGAATTCTGTGCTTTTTTTCCTGTCTTGCCATTTAATAAAGAATGGACAGAGAAAAGAGAGATGTTAAGAGTGTGCTGAGAGCTGCTCCTTCATACTAGTGTAGGTTTCAGATCTGACAAAAGCCATTGCTCTAAATGTGTACAAACACGTGTGCTGTGGTAACTTTTGGGTATCATCTGTTGATTTCATTCTTGGAAACTTTTTCTGCAAGTTATTTTAATTCAGTGAAACTTAGGGAGTAAGTGAGGAAGGAAATGGGCTGGTAAATATTTAAAAGGTTTTGGAGGATGGGCTTTGAAGAGAGAAGCTGTGGCTGCCCCTGGATCCCTGGCAGTGCCCCAGGCCAGGTTGGACAGGGCGTGGAGCAAACTGGGACAGTGGAAGGTGTCCCTGCCCATGGCTGGGGTGGCACTGGGTGAGCCTCCAAACCCAAATAATTATGTGATTCTATCATTTTACTTCTACAGCACTTGTTTAACTCAGAACAGAAAGAAAACCTATGACAACCATTCCTCACTGAGGCCAGGATGTGTCGCAGACATCTTTTATGAAAAATCCTTTCCTTAGGATTCTTCCTCCTGAGAAGCTGAGAGGCCTCAGGAACAAAATGTAAACAATGGTTATCTGCTGCTGTGGAATGCAACAGGTGCATCTTTGATTGGCCCATGTTGACTGTTTCTAATTAATGGCCAATCACAGCCCAGCTGGCTCAGACAGAGAGTCTGAGACAGAAGCCTTTGTTATCATTCTTTCCTATTCTATTCTTAGCTAGCCTTCTGATGAAATCCTTTCTTCTATTCTTTTAGTATAGTTTTAATATAATATATATCATAAAATAATAAATCACCCTTCTGAAATATGGAGTCAGATCCTCGTCTCTTCCCTCAACCTGAGACCCCTGTGAACATGGTCACAAGGATGAGCAAATCCCTCCCCACATTCCCACAGAACAGGGCAGAGTGTTTAATGGCAGAGGAGCAGGCTGAATCCCTGCAGTTGAGTGTAATGGTGGCATTTCCAAATGGAAAGGCTGCAGGGTGAGGAATTAAGAAATATCCTTCTGGAAGAAGGCTTTGTGTGTTTGTCTGCCTAGATATGTGTAACAGCACTGTGTTCTCTAATGTAATGCAAGTGAGCAGCAAGAAAACCTTCTAATGGTGTGTAATGCCTATTAATGTGGGTAAAAGCAAGAAATGTGAATTATAAAGCAGATCCTGTCTGCACAGAGAGCTGAAGAGATCCTTTGCTGGTATTTTTCCAGTTATTGAACCATCAGGTGTGACAGTATAACACGAAATATGGAAGTCCAACAAATGTCATACTAAGTAGTTTTCAAAGATGTAACTGATCATCAAATTCCAATAACAGTTTAGGTACTTAGTTGATATTGAGATTAATATAGAGCTTGCTGCAGCCAGAACCTCTTCAGTTTCTGACCTTGGCTGGTAGTAAAATCCAATCGATATTTAGACCAAGCAAGACTTCCAGAGAGGATACATTGGAGACATTAGTTTCCTAAAAAAATACTGTCATCAGCTAGAAAATCTAATTCTCTGTGAGGAATATGGTGGAACAGAATTGAGCAGCAAGCCAAAAAAAAAGTGAATATTCTGCTGAACACATACAGGGTTTACTCCAGCTCTGGTTTCTCTCCTCTGGCTTCAAGATTTTCTATTCCCACTTCCTTCCCATGGAGAAAACAGCTCCTGTGTAAAGGTAGAGTTTACTTTGCAGACCTGCTTAGAGGACACTGAACCAGAAATTTGATGGAATATGTGTCCAGTCAAGACAAAAATTGCATCTTAAATTTCAAGTTGCTGGGTGCACTCTCCGGGCAAACCTTTCATAGGCCAGGAATTACTTCTTGGAATACTCTGGGAAAAAAAAGAGATTCACAAATTTTCTACCCAAATTTCTCAATAGTAAGCTTGCTGACAGTGTAAGATAAATGCAATTAAGTAATACTTATTTTTCAATTTGAATAGTGTTTTTATCATACATCTTATGCCTTCTTTTTTCTTTCTGTATATTTCAGCTATATCTACACAAAAACAAAAAATATATTGCTAAAATATATAATGTTTTGCTGAGTTTTATTTAATTCTTCTTTCCAATGTCTTTGGTATCTTAGAGCTAATTATCCCAAGCACATGCTGGACTGGGGGAAGATTAAATTTCCGAGAGGATTCAATCTAATCTGGTGCAGATTTTATGGCAATTGTTAGGCCTGGCATGCAAAGCCGTGTCTGCAAAATACCTGTGACATCCTTTTCAAGCACGTTATGGAGGTGACATGGAAAAAAATATTGTCCTAAATGTTTCTTCAACAAGATTGTTTTCCACCAATAGGATAAAGAAAGCAATTTTTTTAAAAAATTACTTTTTATTTCACATATGCATATATACATGTCTATTAGGGTTTGTTTGACTGTAGGGTTCCCATGAATATAATGATTTATGAGGTCTTGTGCAATGTCTTGACAGAAAAATCAATCCTTGAGAAGCCGTTTGGAATTTTGAAAGCCATTCATAAAATCATAATAATTTTATCAGACTTAGTCCTTTCCCCACCCTCACCTTGCCTGGACCACAGTTGCTAAAATCCCTTGCAAGATGTTTTGGGGGTTTTTTGTCTGTAATTCTCTGACATATCTGGGATTTGGTGCTGAATCCAAACCACTTACCCACCAAGTCAGGGGACATCACCTCCCCAACCCAAACAGAGCAGAACCTTTTGCAGCAAGGAAACCTCAAATGAAGCTCTTCAGTTGTGAAATTGGATTTTTTATGTGATGTTCTCCCAAAACTGACAGCACTGAGAAAATCCCAATTTCTCCTGAAGGCAGAGGAAGAAGGGTGAGCCATGGGCAGTTCAAGAGACACACAAAAAGTTATGAACAGAGAAAACCAGCATATTTTGAGAGCAGCTCCTGCTCTCCTGGCAATGCTTGGCTCAGGTTTGTAGGACAAACACAATGTTTTCTTTTCCTCTCTTTTGTGGATTTTCAGTGGGTGAGGTTTGTTTTCACATCCAGCTGCCTTCTGACACAAGGCAAGGAATTTTAGGAGCTGGTACCTCCCTGCTGGCCAAGGTGGCATCAAGAAAAAGAAGGAAAACATGAAAGGAGCTCAGAGAAAACGGTAATTTTGTTTTTCTTTGGATTCATAAATCTAAAAATAACTTTGAATAAGGACTTTTATATACAGGTAGATTTTTATAAATAATCACCTAATGCATCTGGCCAGAAAAATGGATGAAACACCACGACTTGCACACCTTTCCTTAATGGAATGCAGGTTTCCTTGCACTGCTGGGCAGTGAAAGCTCTGACCCATATTCGACACACACTGGAGTAAAAATGAGTCAAAATAAGTGCAGCAAACACAGCTGCTAAATCACCACCTTTTCCCATCCCATTCCCTTCAGTGGAGAGCATCAATTATCGGTAAGTACAAGATTAGCTCAAGAAGAGCAGCAGAGGGATGGAGGCTGGGGCTGCTCTGGGCCATGGAGGACACAGGGATTGTGCTCAGCACACATCTGCAGGCTCCCCCTCTTAAATCAAACCCTGCTCCACTGCACCATCTTAATTGTTCCAGGTGTTGTAGTCAGTAAACATTTGCTCAGGATTTTATGTGTGTACTATACTTGAAGATTTGTTTTCTGTTCGAAATACTTGAATTTCCTTCTGTCTTGGTAACCGGAAGAAAAATTAACTCTGATAAACCCACTTGGGATCACGGGGTTTTTTGTTAACCTTTCCTGGTAGAACTGTGTTTTATCACATGATTTGATTTTGTGATATTCTCACACCAGCAAATGAAACCAAAAAGGAGCACAAAGAGTGAAGTGGAGCTGCACAGACACTGCAAGATTCTGGTTGTAAAAAAAAGAAAAGAAAAGGAAAAAAAAGAAAAAAAAGAGGTGTTGAATGGCAAATGATAAGAATACTAAGAAATTTTAGATAGCTTTGCATAGATTATTCCTAAATTTAAGCTTTTTTTACATTGCAGTACAGACATGAAATAAAATGGACTCTAACAGCAAGGGTAGTGCCTGCAATTCCTCTGCAGAACATGCACAGAAACTTAATCTCTGTTCTGCCACAGAGCTTGTTTTCAATCTTCTGCCACAGAGCTTGTTTTCAATCAGAATTTTTAGGTTTATTTTCATTGATTGTATAACAAATAGAACAGCAATAGCCAATCCATTCAGATGGTCAACTATGTTCAACATATCTGCTGTAGTTTGTCTGAAATATTCTTTGTTTTCAATCAGTTCATCCCTCCCTCCACAAAGAGCCAGGAAAAGGGGAGACATCATCAGCTCATTCCCTTTTTTCACATTTAAAATTCAAAGATATAAATAAAAGGTAGTTGAATCCTATCCAAAACTGGGCTGAATCTGGGAATTTTGCAGACACATACTTGTGGCAGTCCAACCCTTCCCCAGCATTGCCAGGTCCCCCCCTGAACCATGTCCCCAGTGCCACATCCACTTGGTGTTTGAACACTTCCAGGGATGGTGGCTCTACCCCTTCCCTGGGCAGCTTCATAACCCTTCCAGTGAAAAAATGTCCCTCATTCCATCCATACCTCCTGGGGTAGATTTCCCCTTGTCCTGTCCCTGTTCCCTGGGAGCAGAGCCCAATCTGGCTGCACCCTCCTGCCAGGGGGATGGCAAGAAGGGCCCCACCATTTGTCACACACTTTGTCTGGCAGCCCCAAGCCACACACAGAGCTGACCAGCAGGGATGTGAGGAGGAAACACAAATCCCCCTGGAGTTTTGGGATGAAACCCTGGCAGAACTGCTCCCTGCTGTCCATGCAGGTCACTGATTCAGCTTTCAGCCCATTCCTGCTCCAGAGGGGGAAGGCAGATTCTGAGCCACTCACAGCCCTCCAGGCATGGATGTTTGGGGTTCCACAGCTCCATCCCTCTCCAGCTGGCAAGTCCCACTGCCCCAAGGTTGCCTGAGCCACCTCCCAGCCCCTGCAGTTTGGTTCTGCACCAGGCCAGCACTGCCTGGCCTTCTGGGGAATAGGAGTCATAAACCCCCCAGCAGCTCAATGGCTGTAATGACTCCTCTGAAGCTTTTTATAGGTGATCAGCTCCTGGAAAGGTCTGCTGGTAATTTGTGGAGAGGGTACATTACCATTATCCTTGAGGAATTCCTGCTTCCTTTTTATACAGCTTTTTTCTCTTGGGGTGGGGGGGGGACTGGGAATTAAAGTGAGGTGTTAGTCTGGAGCCTCTCGCTGAGCAGAAGCTGCATTTATTTCTCTGCAGACATGGAGAGAGCTGCAGCCTGCTGGTTCAGGGCTGGATGTCTCCCTCCACCCCTCTGCAGTTCAGAGGGTGGCAAAGGGGCAGGAAAGTGAATTGAAATCTCCTGGAAATGGTATGAAAGGAAGGGACGGGATTCTAAATAGCATAAACCAGCAAAGAGCTTTAATGGTCAGGTATCATCACAAGCCCCTCTGAACCAAGCAGGGGAGAAAATGTAGGAGGTCACTTGGTTTGTGAACTGCCCACATCAGTGAAATGCTCCTGGTGACACCTGGGAGGGAGGCTGGCTGAAGGCAGTGATTTCTCCATATAAAGCAAGATGCAGTCCTAGATTCGGGACAGTTCTTCCCATGAAACTCAGCCCAAATGAAAATTGACAAAGATTGAGTCATTTACCCAGTAATGATAAAGCTCAAGTAAGTGTCCCCAGTGCAGCTTTCCTGGGCTGTGGCTGACACAGCTGCCACACCACTGCTTTTCCAGCAAATGCTTCCCACTGCAGACAGCACTGCTGCCAACAACACAATCTTCCAGAGATCATCAAATGTTAAGGAGTTCATTTGTTTAAAGCATTATGAAATAGTTCCCTTGCAGATCTCGCTCTTTAATTTCCTGCACTGGGGCTGAGGTGTGGGACACCAATAGTGACAGATCAGATTAACACCTCTGGTGCTCCTCCAGCTGCACAGCACATCAGCCCTGCTGCAAAATGAGCTCTGGGCTCTGCACCTGTTGCTCCCAGGGGACTTGAACAACCAAACAAAAATCAAAAATTGCAAGCAATTCCTTCCAGCAGGGAAACTAAGCCTCCTGCATTGCTAATTTGCCTTTTTTGGGGGAAAAACAATCAAAGGAGATGACTTTTTTTTCTTTATCTTCTCAATGAATCCACTTACTGTCTCCAATGCAAGGTTTCCTACAAATCTTGTAAGTGCAGCAAAAATGTGTGAATATGGTGGCTAAAATCAGTCACAAGTTGGAGACTGACTTGCAGTGATTTGACAACCAAGGTCTGAGGCCCAATAAAAGCAATTTGTGACATTATCAAGCAAAGAATTTTTGGCACATTATTCGATATGTTACACACATATTTATGGTGAAATGTGTGCTGTTTAAATAGGCTTTTATTTAGGATGAAACAACAGAGAGATGTGAGGAGCTGGGGGAGGAATTGGCATGGCAGATATTCCCCATATCACAACAGTACCTTCCAGTTCTCAGAGCTGGGGTGCCTAAAGGGGCTCCAGGAGAGCTGGAGAGGGACACTGGACAAGGCAAGGAGGGACAGGACACAGGGAATGGCTTCCCATTGACAGAGGGCTGGGTTAGATGGGATTTTGGGAAGGAATTCCTGGCTGTGAGGGTGGGCAGGCTCTGGCTGAGGGTGCCCAGAGCAGCTGTGGCTGCCCCTGGATCCCTGGCAGTACCCAAGACATTGGACAGGGCTTGGAGCAGCCTGGTCTGGCTGGAGATGTCCCTGCTCATTGCAAGGAGGTGGACTAGATAAGGCTAGATATCCTTTCCAACCAAAACTATTCTGTAATTCTAAGATTTTATGCCTTAAAGATGCTTTTTTGGTAAATGCATCATTTCCTGAGATCCCTTCCCAACACACACGTGGTGGTGGAGCAGGAATTCCCTGCCTTGCCAAAACCTTGCGTTCCCTGCGAATTTTGGTTGTGTCCTCTTTGTGTTCACACCAGCCCTAAAAACAGTGGCTTCAGCCACTTGGTTGCATAAATGTTGAATTTTTTGACAGGTGGTTGGTGTGAAAATATTCCTGTTTTGTTTGAAAGACCTCTATTTAAAATGCCTGGGGAGCCCAGGCCCTCCCTGGGATGAGCAGGGGGAACTGAGTGGGCCAGACCTGTCTAGAGCTGTCAGGGAAGAGTAAGGGATGTTGTCCAAAACCAAGGGGAGGAAATGCCCGAGAAGAGCTTGTGAAATGGCAATTGGATTTATTCAGTGAACTGGAACTAAGACTTTTTGTAAAGGGTTTCAGTTAATCTTGTATGAAAAGCTCGGTTTCAATATAAATGACTTCTGGAAGGAGTAAAAAGTGCTTTACACCAGTGCAATTCCATGAGAGCAGCGCTGATGGCCTGGAACACCCACAGCCCAGAGCCAGAGCTGCACCCACAGACACCCAGCAAGGGGAGGAGAGGAACCCTTAAAGCACCAAATCCCCTTCCTTCATCCCAAATCCCCTTCCTTCATCCCAAATCCCCTTCCTTCATCCCAATCCTTTCAGAATCATAGAACAGAACATTGTCCATGGGCAGAGTCAAAAAATGTTCCCTCCCTGCCACAATAGCAACTTCTGTTGCTATTAAAATAGCAGCAAATAAAACTGAAAAATATATTAATAGTGTCTCTCATCATCAATGTGTTGATACTGTTCCATCAATTGTTTTTTTTTTTTTTTTCTTAAACCCACTGGTGTTCTCTCAATGTTATATTCTCTACAAACCCTCCACGAAGGAACCTCATGTACAGAGAGATTTGGTGTGGGGACTTTCTTTGCTTTACTTCATTTTTGTCAGTGCTGCAGCTTCATTCTCAGAAAATCAAGTTAATTGATGGTTCCAAGTCAACTTTTGTACCAAAACTAAGTCCACTGCATGGTCCAAAGAAACATGGCTCTTCCAGCTGGGCTGTCCCTCCTCACCATCAATACCTTTGTTTTTCCTTTATCAATACCTTTGTTTTTCATTATAACCTTTTGGGGAGTCCATGCATGAGAAAATACTTAGGTCCAACACACACTGAAAAAAATTAGGAGCTGATTTCGCCTTTTTCTCCCAGAAAGAGGAAAGCCAGTCATGACTACCAGCTCCTCCATGTTATTTTTACAGGACAGCAATTAGTCTCTGTAATGGAAAAGAAAAATGCCATTAATTCAAGCAGTATATTACATATTAATTACCAAGATTATTGTAATAAACTTTTAAAATAATATCGAGGAAGTAATTTAAAAAGTTGCTCTGTACATAACACTTTCAGATCCAGAATGAGAAATGTATGTGACTACTAGGGGCCAAAACATGGCACATTTAATTTAAACCCTGGCAGCGAGGGGCAGGTTCCATTGCAGCTGTAATAAATTACATACAAGTGCTACAGAACAATAACAAAAACTGTGAGCCATCCATTTCAGTACCATTTACAAGAAATCAATATCAATACTTAATGCAATACTGGTGAAAAATGAGCAAAGATACAGAAAGCATAATAAACCAGTAATGAAAGACCTTGCAGTGTTTCACTTTGGAAGAAAAAACTAACTGTCTATATTTTCATGTAGAGGGATATTTCACTGAGGCAATGTGCTGGAGGTATGAGTGTTTTGCAGATCTAAGTTTAAAATAACCTCTTTATTAAATTAAAAAAAAAAAGTTCCTTAAACTGTGGATTACTAGCTTAGTAAAGCTCATACATATGGAAGGAGGCATTTCATCTTCCCATGGTGCTGAGTATTTTTCATGAGATTGCCTCAGATCAAGCATCATTCCTTCCCACACCTCTCTGAAGGCACAGGCCACTTGCTTCTCACCAGTGCAGATGTTCCACTTTGGAGCTGCTGGGTTTAAACACTCCACCACCAGTGAACCAAGCAGGATATTTCATCAGGTAGGCCCCATTTCCTCCACTGGTTTCAGTCTCCTCTGAGAAAAAAAATGTGTTACAATACCTTTGAGAAAGGATCTATTGCCGGGTGGAACGAGGGACAAAATAATCCTGGAAATAACAAGTGTGAAGTCCCTGTGGGGCTGAGGTGGCCAAATGTGAGTGAATTGCCATTTGTCACCACAGGTACCATCCTCATCCACACAATCACCTCAGCCCTCTGCTCTCCATCACGATAAAAGGCCTTTCAGGAAAGGTTCAGCTCTCCCGGATTTTCCTTCAGCTCTCCTGGATTTTCCTTCAGCTCCTCGTATGCCTCAGAGGACAGCTGTCACAGACATATTTTATGAAAAATCCTTTTGCCAGGATCTTTTCTCCTGAGAAGCTTCAGCTTCTCCATGTTTTGCTGCTTTGCAATGTGATTTGGAGAATTGTTTACCCAACATGTGAAATTGTTTTTACTTGATGACCAAAGACAGCCACCTGTGTTAAGGCTGTGAACAGTCACAAGATTTTATTATTCATTCCATTCCTTAGCAAGCCTTCTGATGTCTCCTTTCTCTTTTCTTTTAGTATAGTCTTAGTCTATCATTTTCTTTTAATATAATATATATCATAAAATAATAAATCAGCCTTCTGAAACATGGAGTCAACATTCTCATCTCTTCCCTCATCCTGGGACCCCTGCAAACACCACCACAGACAGCAAGAATTAAAAATGTGGAGAATTATTGTAACACTATGTGAATTCTAATGCCTAAAATAAATACGACATGCTTAAAAATAGCAAGAAAAATAAGAAATTAATTGCAGTGAATCTACAGGTAGGTAGATCATGGATAAATAGACAGATAAAATGTCTTTTGCCATCACTTTTTAATCATGCCATTCTTCCTTAGTATTCCCCCTGGGTTACTCCATTGTCTGCCACAGCAGACTACCAAAAAGCAAAGGACATTTAAACATTTCTGGGGCCATCAAACCTCTCCTTTACTATGATCAAAGCAAAATTAACAATTTACTTCCAAAATGGCTCATCAACCTTTTGGAGCAGATGGACTTCAAAAGCATCCTGCAACAGAGCATTCAGCACCTAATAACAAAATATGCTGGTATTAACTGTAAGAAACAAATGTTCACAATTTAGTACCCCAAACCAAACTCCTGCTGCACCATTGCCCCATCCAGTAGAGAACTACACTAATTATATGTGCAGGGGAAGAAAACGCCTTACTAATAAAACAAAAATTAATAATATTGAGACAATAATGTCTCAACAATAAATAACTTGGCCCAACTGCTGTGTTTATACTTGTGTAAATATAAAGTATTTTTCACTGGAATATATCAAGGATTTGCTTGAGAACATTTTCAAAATTTTAAACTTGATTTGACATCTTCTCCCTCATGAAGACAACCAGAAAAATCTTGGATTGAGGCTGAGTTCACCCTTCATTCACACTAAAACAAGGAATTATTGGATCATCCTATACAAAGAATAAGATTTCACATGGGATTTTCACCACCAGTGAGAACACAGAAATTCAATGGACCAAGCAGAAATATTTAACATCCCTCAGACATGTTGAAGCCTTCCACAGAAAAATAGGAAGATGAGAAACTTGATGGGTTTAGTGAAACATTAAACAGGTTTAATTGCAGAAATTAAGGATTAGAGATCTGGTGAAAAGTCCTGGTAGAAACTGATGGAGATGTGGTCCCTGTTCAGTCCCAGGAGGTGCCTTGTGTGGTTTGGCAGGAGTGCACAGAGCTGGACCATCAGTGAGAGCACTCCATGATCCCACTGCTGGCTGGATTTGTGAGGGGTGAGGGTGTCCTGCAGCTCCTCCAGCTGCATCAGATGCTGAGGGGAAGGTGGTGATGCTGAGGATGCTGCTCAGGCCTTTTTCTCTGCTGTTCCTCACCTCAGAGAGCTGTCAGAGCTGCTCCTGGCTGCTCTGACATGAACAAAAACAATCCCACACGTGACTGGCAGTGAGAGCTCATTCCCAACAGCCACACGTGAGGATTTGCCATCTACTGCATGGTGCACAGCATTTCATTTTCTTACCCGGGTAGGATTTTGTACTTCCCCACAGCAGTGTGATTTCAAAGTAGAATTAATTTATTTCTGTTTTGGTTTGGTTTCTTTCCATTAGGAAGTGTGAACTTCTCTTCCAACACCTCAGAACAGCTCAAGGAAGAATAAATCAAGTGTCAGCATATGAAAAGGGCAAGTGAGCTGCCCTTTTGGACTCAGACAACCTTTTGGGGTCTGTTCACACAGTTCCACAGTACCAGTTTAAAAGTGGCACCTGGCTCCATGAGATGGAGAACGAGGTCACCCAGGAGGGGACTTTTTGTGCCTGTTCATCCATCACAGCTCAGCACAGTGCTGTGGCCAGTGTTTCTCTGCAATAGCAAATGGGAATGGAGAGCAGAAGAGCTGTGGGGTGCTTTTGATGCCGTCCAGGTGGTTCAAAAAACCAAATTTTGCCCCAAGGATCAAGGTTCCAAGCTCAGGATCAGCCCCAACCTTTATCAGCTCTGCTAGTATCACCTATATGTATTCTTTCCCCAAAATTTCCCAGATAAAGGGTACAAGAAATCCATTTGTGGGCACAAAATAAGAGTGCCATCTAGTACAAAGATTTTGCATTAGAGGCCTGTGTTGAGCAGCAGCTCCCTTGAGCAGTCAGCACAGAAGGATGGTGGTACTGACAGATGGCACCCAGCACTGCTCAGATGATAGCAGGGCTCTGTCCAGAGCACTTTCAGCTGTGTAAAAGTCAGTGGGAGTCTGGATTATGTGCAAAATTAACAGTCATTGGGAAATGCAAATATTCTCAGCATTACTTCCACTAATCAGCTTTTAAACATATCCCCTCTCCGTGAGGAAATCAATTTTTTTTTGCAAGTAATAGAAGGGTTCCTATTACATGTTATGAGTTAAGTCTAACTGATTAATCCCTTAAGTAAAATTCCTTTCTTTAAATTAATTCAGTGCTTTCTGCTGCCATTCAGTGGTTTGCCTGAGGACATCACATTTATTTGCTCACTCCTACCTGCCTAGGCACACCCACTCAGTGCTATAATGCCCTCGTTAGTTAAATGGATGATATCTTGTTATAATTACAAGAAATGTATTGCAGCAAGCATGCTGTCTCAATCTTTAGATCTGTTTTTCATCACTGAGGCCAAGATTGTAATTTAAATATGACTCTAGGTGAGCATCCCCAGAAAGAGCTGAATCCCACTGAAGCTAATGAGCCTTGGTCCTGATTTCAAGAGCCTTCGAGTTTAGACCTTAATGAAATTATTTTTTTTTTCCCCTTGAATCGACTCGTGAAAGTGATTCTCGACTTTTACTGCAAGGGAGAGGCTTTGGGGAAAGGGGAAGCTCCGTACCCAGTAGATGGTGCTGTAATCAAATCCTAAAACCTGTTACTCCAGAGCCGCTCTGCCACAGTGTCACGGCAAATTTCTGCAATTAATAAAGCAAGCAAAGTGTTTATCTTAGACACGTGTGGCTGTGCTTAAAACACGCTTATTAATCTGGAGCAGTCATTGTCTAGGCAGTCTGCTGAAACAATCCCAAGAAACGTGGGGTGTGGATTTTACATTTCTTGCAGAAAGGGGATTTTTCGGGCTCTGTGGTCCAGGACTGAGAGATCCTTTGGCTCCAGCACAGGGAGGGCACATCTCTCATTTTGGGGAAGCAAAGCAAAATCCCTCCATCTGCATTATCTTGTGCCTTCCAGCCCGGGGTCAGATTTCACAGAGGCAGAAATGTGATCAGTTGATAAGACAGGAAAGGAATATCATTTCCCAAGTGAATAAATTGTAAGTATTTTGTTCTAAAAAAAAAAAATCTTTGGATTTCTTTCAAACTCTTTGACTGTGTTGCTACAGTCCTCCACCACCTGCACTTGCATATCTGATCCTCAAATTCCCCTGTTTTGTAACTGGAACTGAATACAATGGCCATGTCCTGAAATCAGCCTTTACTTTTCTCCTCCACAATCTTCATTAAAGCTCCCTGCTGTTGATACCCTTTGATCTCCTCTCCATTTCTGCTTAACTTCTGAATGGTGCACACCTATCTGATACTGCCAGTTCTCCCAGGGAGGGAAGGAATCCTCTTTGCAGCCATGCCTAGGAGAAGCAGGAGCGGGAGGAAACTCAGCCCTGGGGAGACAGGACCCTTGGTGACACAGAGGTGACACTGCAGAGAGCCAGGGACCAGAGGGGACTGCCAGAGAACCACCATGGCAGCTGCTGGGCCTGTTGGAGAATTTAGTTCAATGTATAGATTTTTTTTAGTTTCACCCAAAAGTCAATTTGGACAGATGTCCTTCCTAATGGCAGCAGCACCTCTGCACGACTTTCCCGGACAAGGCCTTGATTTGAGACAGTATTCCAAACACACTGAGGCAGATTGTCACAGGGTAAAATACCTGACAGGCTCCTGCTGCTCTGAACCACCTGGAAACCACAGGCAGGAAAAGCTGCAGGAGGATCAGCCCTGAGATCAGCTCTGCAGCTCTGCACCCCACAAAAGGCAAAGCACTTCTAACCAGAGTCCTCACACACTCCAAGGCAAATTTAATAAAACACTTGGCTAAACAATGTGCTCGTGGGTGTCATCTGCCTTCATATGTGGACAGCTGAAAACTAAATCAGAACAACAACAACAAAATTCCTATAAATCACATTTCCTGTAGTTTTCACTTATGCAGAGGTTTGCAGCAAAGATTCCTTGGGCTACAGAATTTCATTTAACGCACAGCATGGTTTTTAAATAAGAAATACAGCAGGAGGAATTTATTTACTTCTTAGAGCAGGGAAGTTCCCTTCCCAGAATTATTAATGTGACAATACCCACACACTCAGGGCCACATTCCAGCCTTGGGTACACACGTGTGTCTGCACTGAAGTTAGCAAAAAGCTGCACAAATATATCCAAGGAAAGACTTTCCCCCATCATAAATTTTTCAGAAAATATAATTATTATGTATGATAATTTTAGCTAATGAATACATTTGTATGACTCATTCATTATGTATCAGTCATTTATAAGGTGTTCACAGCATGTTTTATTAATTATTATTAAAACCTTGGATTTATTTTAATTCATATTTCATCAGGGTTACCTCTTTGAAATGCCGCAGACTTTCTTTTGAACTAATCTCAAGCTTGATTCCTGCTTCTGTGAGGCTCCAGCCCCGTTTATACAGAAAACAAGAGGAGGATTTCCAAATATTTCAGCGGTCTCTA
Source organism: Camarhynchus parvulus (assembly GCF_901933205.1). Classification (NCBI taxonomy): domain Eukaryota; kingdom Metazoa; phylum Chordata; class Aves; order Passeriformes; family Thraupidae; genus Camarhynchus; species Camarhynchus parvulus. Next base: position 31,413,770 of record NC_044576.1, on the reverse strand, counting down.
GATCAGGTCAGTGGTGCACAAAGGATATTAAGAGGCCACTGGTCTATATCAGGTGTATAAATAATTTGCAACATAAAAAGTAGGGGTGAAACTGCCCTCAAGAATCACTGAGCTTTTCCCTCTCCATGCCCATGGGAATGACCCAAGCTGGGATGGATTTGGGACAGGAACCATCATCTCTGCTCTGTGCCTGTCCAAGCCCTCGAGGAGGAGAATCCTTGCCCAAAATTGTGAATATTATGGGGTCACTGCCCTCTTTAATTGTTCTACACCAGGATCTGCTTCACCTCCCTGGTTTCTCTCATGTTTTGCTGTTCATTGTTTTCCTGCAACACCCTGCTGCTGTAATGAAACTAAGCACAATTCCCCATAGGATTTGCATTTTCCCTTGGGAGACTTTATGGAATGCAGCCACTGAAAAAACAACAACAACTACAAAAAAAACCAAAACCAAAACTAAACCAAAACAAAAAAACCAACCCAAAACAAAAACAACACCTACTTTTAATAAACAATTATTTCTTTACAAATACCACATGGATACAGCCTTATTCCTCCCTATCACCAGTTTTGGACCAGACCAAGACAAAAAGTTAATAAATTAGGAAAAAGGAAATCCCAAGTCTTTGGCACCAGGAGCTGTCTTTGACCACCAGCAGCATGAGCAGTTTTCATATGGATCAGTAATATAAAATTACATGTTGGGGGAATAAATTAGACATGACTTGCAAAGGGACAAAGCAAAGATTTGGGAGTGCAACTCCAAACCTGGAGACATAACCAAGAGTTACACCTCAGAAAGGACAGGAATTAGACAGAAAGACAGAAATCTAGAGGACGGAAATCGTTTTAATTTCAAGTGACTTAAAAAATAAAATAAGTAAAAAATAAAAAAAAATCAACAACAACAACAACAAAAAGCCACTAGTGAGCTACTGTAAAAAAGGAGCTCCACAGATACAGAATTTGGCCATCTGCAAAGCAGACTGCAAGAACAGGCTGCCCTTTTAGACATTGCCCCCACAAAAATAAAGGATAAAGTATGCTGGACTGGTAGAAGTCCCAGAGCTGGAAAAGAACACAAGAAGCAACATAGATCAGATTTTTTTCCCTGATTTACTTGATTTCTTCCAGCCATGCCACTGCAGGGCTCACAGGGCCTGGCCCAGAGGAGATCTTTAAAAATGGAGAGGTTTCCATCCATTCCAGTAAACTTTCAGATCAATTCTTAAGAATTTTCCATTTCAGTGCCTGCTGCTGCCTGTGCAGAATCTCAGCTGTAGTAGGGAGAAGATTCAGACAGTTGTCACCATCCACAAAAAAAATTGCAAAATATACCTTGCAAAAAGACCAGCTCATTATTAAAGCTATTTTCCTTTCAACACCCTGATTTCCAACAAATATTGAAAAATGTTACAGATGGTCTTCATTTTTTATACTTAATCAACTTCAAAAAAAGAACAAACAAACTGGTTTTGGAGGCAAAACGAGCAAGTGCATTTGCTCACCACATTTGTGTGCTGAAATGCAACTCAAGATGAATTTTTACAGGTAAATTACAAATTTTGGAGGAAAAGATATTTTCTGTTTGGAGCCCTAATGCAGTTTTCTTAAGGGTGGCCCAACAGTATTGCTGTGCCTTCAACCCATTATTCCTGAGGTGCAGAAATCCCTGCTTCCAAATGTAGCAAAATGAAAAATTACAGAGCCTGTCTAACAAATCAAAAATAAATGAAGTAACAACATAAAGGTAAATTTACTGTTATTTATAATTTACCATTTTTACCTTGTTTTCAATTGTCTCTTAGTCCTCTTCATTCGAGGAGCCCATTACATTTTATTATGCTAAACCCTATCTTCTGTCACATAAATTACAGTTAAAGATCTTAATATTAAAGCCTCTTAGCTCCCAGACCATATTTCAGGCTTTGTTCAAACCAGATATTAATGCTGAAATTGAACACAGATCACTTTATCATCATTACCTATGATCTCAAAAGTATAATACAATCTTTGGTATATATGGCACAAAAATGCTTCTTTGTATAACACTGAATTATGGAGATATATTGATATTCTTAATATTTTGACAAAACAATAAAACTAAATATGTTAGCTCTTTAGCAGATACCAGCATACCAGCCCAGCTATTATAACAATAGTTACTGAGGTAAAGCTTTATTTATTCCACGTAAAATAGGGAATTAATCATGGAGTTGTTTTAATCCTAAGTTTTCCCTGGTATAATTCAACCTTCCTGCTGGCTGCTGCAGCAGCTCTCTTGCCAATGTTCATCATCATCTGCTTGGGTTCACAGTATCCACCTTTGTTACAGGAACAATATTCTCTTTTCAGTGGTCGTGCCTCCAGCAAGGAGAACCACGGGTGCAGACTGTCTTTCATCTTATTGTGTGCCTTTTACTTCTGCCCTGGAATTGCCCTAAAAGAGGTGTCCATGAGCCTGGACAGGGCTCTGGGCTCTGCACTGGGATGGAGGAGGGAGAACAGAAACAATCTTCTCTTGCTTTGTGCCTGAAACTTGTGTTTGTATTATTATTATTATTATTATTATTATTATTATTATTATTATTATTATAATAAATTTTTTCATAGAATCAGAACCCCATGCTTGGTGCTCACCCGCCACTGTCAGACCTTTACAGACCTGACCCAAATTCTGTTTCTAGCTATTATCACCTCCTTCAGGAGAAACCCAAATGAATCTGCATTCGTGAGGCTGAGGACAAAATATTGCATTTTGCAAGAGTTAGTTTTATTCACAAGTCGTCATGAGAGTATCTCCTGCAGGGTATTTTTACAAGGTTTCTCCTGAATATTTCCTTCAGTCAATGAGAAGCCTTGGATGATTTCTTCATGCTCTAAAAAATTAAAAATCCTGTGCTCTTTGTAGCACCCTGGCCAGGATCTCCCCCTGTCCTGCTCCTCAAAAAGCTCCTCCCAAGAGAAAATTTCATCTTTGGTTTCTCATCTTTTGGACTGCTCACAACCTGCTCCGTTTACCCAGTTACTCCTGATTAGGCACTCTGAGAGGGCAGGGAAGCCACCAGGTATTTTCTGGGTTTGAGACAGAAGAGATGCTTCTCATCAGTGGCTGTTTTTGCCAGCTCACAAATTATACACAAAGCAAAGATCTATGTAAAAAAGGCCAGGCTGGTATGTGTCGGCACAAATGCATAGAAAAGTTGAATTCAGAGTTGTCCAAATGTAAGGAAACTCCCCCCAAAGCTTCTCTGTGGAGGTGCTCTTTGGTACATAAAGACTGGCTGAGGAATATTTCTCCAATGGAACACATCCTGCAATGCTTCAAAATATCTCTGTCCACTTGTATTAGAGTTTGGGGTATTGCAACGTCTTTCATTATAAAGAGAGGGTTATTTTTTTAATATATACCTTTTCATTACATCTAGGAGTAAGGTCATGAGTTCTTCTCATGATGGAGGTATAAATATTACATTGTATGGCTGAAATAGTCTGCCTCTGTTCCTGGAGAATACCCTTGGGTAAAATAGTGTGTCAGGGCAGCTGATTGCCTGCTCATTTCAGTTTGCTTACTTTTTACAAATAAATTACCAGACAAATGAATAAAAAGAGAGCGTTAACTTCAGACAATCAGATTCATAATGCAGCCCCATTATTGCTTCAGAGCCTTTAAGCCTAAATTAGAGTTATTTCTGAAATTAGCTAAGCCGGGTTGTGGCTCGTTTCTTCCCTCCTGGAAAAGGTGGGGAACCCTTGTGGTGACAGCAAGAGCAGGGGTGCAGGAGCAATGGGTTTGGCTCACAGATTTCCTGTAGGAGGCTGGACAAGCTGCACAAGCTCAGGTGAGAATTCCTCTCAGCTGCCCTGGGGTGTGGGGAGAGAGCCCAGGTGGCTTTGAAGGGAAGATGGGATGTCACTGTGTCGCTGTGTCACTGTGTCACCTGTGCACACAGACTTCAGCCACACCTAGACACACTCTAATCCCTTTTCTTCCACTTCTGCCTTCATTACCTTTTAAACTTTCACCCCCTTGTTGGCACAAGCAATGTTAGTCTGTGCATACAACACTGAACACCACCAAGTCATTCCAAACCCAAACCAAACTGTAAAGACTCCAGAGTTTGGCATGTTTAAAATTTTTTCTCTCTTTCTCTCTCTGTTTTTCACATTCATATTATTCTGGAGGTGCCACTTACTGGTAGATTTTCAAGTATTCCCTTTTTTGATAATTTTTACATCCTGTTATTATCCTATAAGTGCTAAATGATAATGATTCATCTGTTCATTTCAGTAGATACACATTTGTTTGCTGAATGGTTATTAACCAGGAGCTGTTAATTATATAAGATAATTTTGTGTAAGTGTTGGCCTTAAAAAATAAACTCTCTCTCAGGGTTTTGCCCCACAAGCAAGTATTTAGATTTGATTTTTTTATTATTATTATTTTTACTTTTGTTTGGTTACTTCTTGTTCACAAGTGAAGAAAGTGATTGATTCATTTGAGTGAATGAAAAATGCATCATAATTGCTGCAGTCTGTCCAGCCTGAATTATGTGCTGCTGGCACAGGCACAAGTAAATAATGCCTCATCTGTTTACTGCTCTGCTCAACCCTGCCAGTGGAACCAGTGGCTGACAAAAGAGAGAGGAAATCTGCAGTTTGCAGGGAGTGGGAGCCAGGAGGTGGCAAACAGCAATTATGTGTCCAAAAAGGGAACTCAGGCGAATTTTGCCTGGCACTCAGTAAGGCTGATAAAAGCAGAGTTTGCCTCCTCAGCCTGATTTAAAATTGTCGCTTTGGGAAGGCTCTGCCTGTGTGAGAGAGAGAGGGAGTTCTGCCTGCACTGTGAGGAGTGAGGTGCCTTTTCCTGGTGGGATCCTCCAGCCTGCAGTGCTCAAATGTGGGGAGGAGCAAAGCACCAGGGAGCTGCAGGCTTTGAGATATCAGCTGTGAGACATGGACCCCTTTGCGAGCCAACCCTGGGGTGGTTTTCCCTTGCTTGTCTCTCCCCCAAGGCTGGGGATCCTTGCTCTGTGATGCATGGTGAGGAGGTTGGTTTGATTTTGATTCCATTTTTCACCTTAAATCATGTCAGTTCTCAGGTTTATATGGGTAAGACCACAGATCTTTACAGAATACCTTTACTGTTTCTGTGCACATTTATGCACAGCATCTCTTTGTGTCTCCTGGTCTTCTGGTGCAGTCCTTCTTCCCCAGTGCGAGAATCTTTTTACCATGAGGCTGAGCTTAAGAAAAGCTGGGATTTATCCCAGAATCAGAAAGGTTAAGGGACATTAGCACTCATCCAGTGCCACCCCTGCCATGGCAGGGACACCTGGACACCTTCCCAGGTTGCTCCAAACCCCATCCAACCTGGCCTTGGGCACTTCCAGGGATCCAGGGGCAGTCACACCTGCTCTGGGCACCCTGTGCCACTGTCTCACCAACTTCACAGGGAAGAATTTCTTAACATTTGATCTAAATTTACACCCTGTCTGTTAAATAAGTGACATTTTCCATCTAGAACTGAACTATCTCTCAAAATCCTTCACCAAGCAGCCACTGTCCTTCATTCCCATCTGCAAGTGACTGCCCAGTGTCCTGCTGTTACTCATCCTTTAAAAAGCCAAGCTGGTTTAGGGAATGTGACAATATCTAATTGCAAACTCCTTCCTTTCCCATCTGTGTTTCTGTTCCTGCCCTGGGCAGCCTCACAGGCAAAACCCCATGGCTGTGCACAGAATTAAAGGACACATAAAACTCCCAAAGCCACTTGCTGACAGCTAAAATCATAGGCAGAAGGACCAGAGAGCTCTAAAATAAGTGTTTGACCTCAGTGGTGGCAACCCCCAAATTTCTGGTGGTGTCAGCAGGTTGGGCTCCAGCACAGACTTCCAGAGCTCTGAATGGCTTTTCCCCTTTAAATCACATCAGCACTAGATTTAAAACCTGAGCTGAAATCCACAGTAAGCAAAGTGAGCTGGAAGCCTGACTGACTTCAGCCTGCTCACTGAGGCTCTGAGTCTTTCACATCCATGCACCAAGGAAAAAAGTTTGCTTCCCTGCTTTTCTCCCCTATTTGAACACTGATTTTTTTAAATTCCCAGCTTTAAAATTCAGATCAAGCTTTTACGATTTTTGCTGCTGACCTTCAATTACACCTTTTCTTTTGCAGCTGTCAAATTAAAGTGATTTATATTTGCTCAAGTTAAAGCATATTTCTGATGATTGGGATAATTATCTCCCAGGTAAGAGTCCATCATGTTTAAGACATTTTGTCACCAGGAAGGTGGGATGGCAGCCAGAATTCACATGGGGACTCTTGTAGATTACCTTGGTAGACACCCAGAGAAAGATGCTCTGCTTCAACACATAATCTTGCCAGTATAAACATTATTTTCACAATAATATTACTTAAAATTAGCCTTTCACTGACCTGTTTTTGCAAGGCAAACATGGCATATGTCATTCCCATGCCAGACAGCTCTTCTTTTATTTGTTCCTCCCCTCAACAGAATTTTATTTGGCAATTAAATAAATACCTGCATAATATCACAGACTGAAGAATGCTGGCTTTTTTTATTTTGCATTGTGTAATTTACATTCACAGAGAGAATATTTTAATGCCCTATGTTTTCAATATAATTTCTTTTTTTTCATATAAAAGGAAAATTTAATTTTACTTTGCAAATATACATTAGATCCAGTAAAATGCAATGAACTATAAAGCAGATGAAAGGTTCTTTTATATGGAAAATATTCTTTCTATGAAAATTAATTGGTCCTTACTTTAATTTTTTTTTCACTGGCAAATATGTGCTCTCTATGTATAAAGTGTTATCTGGCAGTAAAATTTATTACCACCTGAACTATTCCTCCCCATATTTCAGGACACTGAATATCATAAAGATTGTTCCCTTTTGCCGAGGTGAATGCTTGCTCAAAGCACAATCATTTCAATTTCAAAATGATGAAAGACAGTAAGTGGAAATGCATGAGAAGTTTCAAGAACTGCGGGAAAAAAAATATCACCTTTTGAACTGTTGAATCCTAGCAGCCACATAATAACCTATTTGCTGATTTGAAAGGTGAATTTTCACAGGTAATACCATGTGGGATACAAATCTGATTTTCCAAGATACTGGGTATACATGAAGAAGTTCCCCAAGAGCTGGATCCTTGTGTTGCACAAAGGGTTGTGAGCTAATTTCTTAGCACCTAAAGGATTTTTAAGCCTTGCATGTTCACCCCTTGAAGAACTTGCATTTTCCACCTTAAACTAGGAATTTTCTAGATTAATAATTGCTGTTGTTTTGGGTTTTTTCTTGTCAAGTTTTAGAACATACTACTGGATCCGCCAAAATTGGTGTTTTCCTGCTCAGAAACCTTCCAGTGTGGTGAAGGGCAAAGCAATGGAAAACTGCTACATCTGTCCTGGTCACGATGCTTTAGAATTTTAGCTTTTTTCATGTTTTATATGTTTGTGATCCTGCAGTTCTTTAGTGTATAACTCTAAATTCCACACACAGTGTGAGCTGCTGCTTCCCCATTTCGAGCAGACACAACAATTCCTCTCCAGGCCTGGGAATCAAGGACACCTCACTGCCTCAGGGCCCAGAAGTGCAAACAAAAGTGAGTTTAGGGGGGGAACAAATTTGGGGGAAATGATTTCATTACCTGAAGCTGTAATTGGAAGATTAACCCATAATATTCAAATGGACCAAACTTATAAAAGTGTGAAACCAATGACCCATCATCTGTTTCTGGGTGTAGCCCCTGGCGAGGGGGCTTTGTTGGCCTGAAATGTACCTGAAGGCCCTTCAATAAAATAGCTGCTCCAATATAAAATTGAAGGCCCTTCAATATAAAATATAGCTGCTTTTGTCTGGCCCCTGTTTTAGGTAGCCCCAAAAGGCATCAGCCGCTCCCCAAGCAAATCCCCCCATCCCTCTGCCCGCATCTTCCATGTGAGCCACACTTCCCTTCCTTGGTGTTCCTCTTGCTTCCTTAAATAAAGACAGGCAGCCTAGTTTGGCTCAATTACTCCATATAATTGTTGTGGAGTCCAGCAGGGAAACCAGCGCAGGGCTGTAAAAATGGTGCTGTGGTGGCAGCCACTACAGGGGGAATAAATCTGCTCTGGAGTGGGACTCCCCTCTGGGATATCTCCCAGTGTTGCAGTCATTTTTTCCCCTCCATAGCTGTGTTTTAGCCTCGCTGCAGCTTAGGTTTCGTATTGGAGAGCAGTGAGATGTGAAGAAATTCAGTTCCTTCTGCTGCTTTTCTTTAGGGCACTTGCTGTTTGTACAGCGAGGGTTGGTTTGTAATTATGGCACTGAGGACAGAATAGAAGGGAGGCAGCTCTTTCACAAATCTGGCTTTAATTGTGACAGGTCTGGTTAATCTGGTTAATAATTATCTATAATAATAATATCTATATCTATATTATCTATAATAATTATCTACAATTATCACAGATCTGGTTTATAATTATGGCACCAAGGGCAGAAGGGAAGGGAGGCAGTTCTTTCACAGATTTGAAGATGGAGAAGAATTTCTTGGGAGCAGTTTAGCTTCTTAAGACAGAAAGCTGCCTTTAAAGGACAAATATTCTGATTGTACATCATCTTGGCAACCATTTCCAAAATTACTACAAGAAGCCAGAAGCACAGGTTGGTAATCCTCAGGACCTGGCGAACTTTGAAGAGATTTGAGGTTGAGGCTGACTGAGATTCAGAGATAAACCCATCCTTGTGACAAAACTCTTTCATTATGCTCAATAAAAAGATTGCTGTGCCACACAGATCACAGAAATGTGAAGTATTTTCAAGGAAGAAAGGCCTAGACTGAAGCTGGTGTGAGTCATCTAGTGGGAATTTGAATTAACTGTGCCTCCTGTGCTGGAGAGAGTGGGTTTCTGTTCTCTGCTAAGCTGTTGCCACATGATGACCCTTTTGTGATATTTTTGTGGTGATTTCCTTTTTCCTGGGAACTCAGGTCAATGTCAAGATGATCCCAGATGATGCAAAGCAAAAATCAGGCAAGCACATGCTGTGGAACACATTTCTGGAAAATGAGTATTTCCATCTTTGTTTGCATCATCTTTGATTAGTAACCTCTCCAAATAATTACTGCAAGGGTAATTATTAATAATTGGAATTATCCCAGTGTCAAACAGTTACCACTCTTACCACAAATAATTCCCATTTTTAATGGACTGATCAGTGGAAAGTACATTCTGTTGATGACCAATACATGTTTTTGTTGTTTTGGGTACATCTGTGTCCTCACTCTCTCTTTTTGTGTCCCAGCTTCACCTTTCTCCTGGAGGCCTTAAGCCTTCCCACAGCTCTTCCACAGACTGTAGTAGCTAAAGAAACCAAGAATAAATCCCTGCTTTTTCCAACAGAGATACCTTGGCTGTGGCTATTTGTTTGAAGGGTAGACAGAAAAATGAAATCCCAGATCAGCAAAGGGGAGTGACTGCTGCAGTGTGTCCTTTTATCAGCAAATACCTCATGGGCAGCATCCAAAAGAGCTGAGAGCAGAGAATAACCTGGTGCCTTCTCTGTGCTCTCCTGTGCCAGAGCTGAGGTCAGATCACTCCTCTGTGTGGAAATTTGGATTTGTCCTTCACAGACTTGAAGGTGTTTGGGGTGTTCTGAACACCTTCTTGCAGGTGGGTTCTTGAGGGCCCCAGGTGTTCTCTGCACAGTGCTGTCAAGGCTTGGGGGATTTGAACCAACCAGAAGGAAACACTGGGGGTTCTCCAGCAGAAACCAGAGTGTTTTGGAAAATCATGCTGAGAGAAGCTGGGAGCTTCTGCAGAAGATTCTTTATGTAAACTTTATAATAATCCCTGTGTATTTTTTGCCAGGTCAAGCTCCGTGTGTGTGTACAATTTCTTCACCACCTATGCTGATTTCAAGCTACTTCTACATGATGGTGCTTTTACTGGAGTTTCTAAATACATTATTTAAATGGCATTTGTAGTTAATGATGTACTAAACCCACTGCAATATTTGATGTTTGTTTCAGACCTTTCTCTGCAACAAATTCTTTTCAAAAGAACCACACAGAAGATACATGTAGATGCAGGATAAATATTTCTAAGGAGGTTTGCATTAGATTATTTAAAATTTTCACCATGAAAACCAGGGCTTAGTGCCCCCCAAAAACCAGGGCTTTTCCCAGTGATAAACAATGTGTATACTGGCTTTTCCCACACAGAATAAATAGTATTTAAACAACACCTGATCTATTGTATAAATTAGAAGTTTCCCCAAAGCCTGATTTAATTCGCATTGATAATTTGGTTAAACAATAATTTCCAGAAACTACAACCTTTTAATAAAGACATTCACTGCTGGCAGAAATCTCATCCTGCTCTCTATTTATGCCTTTAGTATGTTTTCTAAAGGTTCTCTGCACTTTGTTGCTTAATTATGCATCGTGTTTACCATGCTCATTTTACAATTACACGACGAGGTGGTTGTGAGCAGCAGCTGCTCCGGGAGAACCTTGGTTATTTGATAGCTCCCTGGATTCACTTTTCCACCCCAGAAATAAGCAACACCTTTGATTGCTCCTTGTAAAGATAGAGAGGAAAGTCTCTCCAGCTATCCTGGCAGCTATTCGTGGCTGTCACTCATGGCAACTGGTTAAAGCCCTGGACAATTTGTATTGTTATCTTCTTTTGAATGGAGATGCATAATGTGTTTATAATGGCCGTAGACACTCCAGCCCGTGTTCTGCCCATCAGCTGTGCTTGTGGCCGGATCCAGCACTGATATTTCATTGCACATGTGTGTTTTAAGCCAGCCAGGCTCCCAAGATGTGGGGCATTTCAGAGAAAATCAGAAACAGCCTCCTGCTACCCAGCGTTTGGAGGAGATGACAGTGCAGGTTTGCAGGAATGTCACAATAACACCCTGCACAGCAAAGGCCTTTGGTTTAGGTAATCCTAAATTTCTTAGATGATGGTGTAGATTATGGGGGAGATAGAAAGGAGGATGATGGACATGGTGGTTAAGGTGGCAATTAGGAAGCTGGGTGGTTTGTTAGTGCGTCATTGTTTTATGTGGTTTGTGGTGTGCAGGGGGAGTGTAATTGTTCAGTATGCAAGACGAAGGTAAAAGAATAGACTTAGCAGCAAAGTGCTCTGATGGGACTGGAGAAAGGGCTGGGTGGTAGAACAATGTGTTTGAGACCCCTGGTTGATCCCTGTATTCACAGAATCACAGAATCACAGAATCACAGAATCACCAGGCTGGAAGAGACTTTCAAGATCATTGAGTCCAACCCATCCCCAACACCTCAGCTGAACCCTGGCACCCAGTGCCACATCCAGGCTTTGTTAAACACACCCAGGGATGGTGACTCCACCACCTCCCCAGACAGGCCATTCCAGAACTTTAACTACTTTTACTGTAGCAGTTGTGGGGAGAGCTGTGGCCTCAGCAAACCAGCCTTCACCCCGTGATGGCCATGGTCCATGAAGGTCCCCAGCAGCAGCACAGGGTGGCTGTGTGATATTTCATCCCATGCTGTACTCTCCAGCTGTCCCCCCAGGCCCTGCTGCACAGACCCCTCAAGGGGAGCTCCACAGCTCTCAGTGGCATCACTGCACGCACAGGATTGCTCACAGGTGGGATACATGCGGGGTCACCTTCATCCAGCGGTGCGGGAGGGCAGAGGGTGGTGCACAAACCCCAGAGATGGGGCAGAAATCCTCAAATGGGGCAGGCCTTGGTCCTGGGGCTTAGTGCAGCTGCAGGTAAGACACAGCTGAAGGTTATTCCACTTGCCCATTCCCATGTTTTATTCCAGTGCTTCCTTTTGCACCCTTTCCACCCTGTGTGCCTGCATGAGCCGTTCCTACCCACAGAAGGTAAGACAAATGACCAAAACTAAACTTGCCCAGAGGCAGATACGCTTTTTCTCACATTAATTAAAGAAATTAGGAGATGATGAAGGCATAGCCACAGGAAATATTTCAGTTTTTATGTCACGGGCTGATAAATTTTGATTTAGAGGAAAGATTTTTAAATCCCTCATTGACAGCTTTCAGCACATTGCTTCCCAGAAGTAACCAGCAAGCACAACACCGACTGCTCCCTAGAATAAATTGCCAGTAGTAATAAAGCTGGGGCTCTTAATTATGCTGGAACTCGCTGTTCTCTTCTCCCTGGGTTTTCAAGGTTTGCTCAGTTGAGAAAGCTGAAATTGGAAACCTCAACAAGTCAAAACCTCCAGTTCAAGAGATGTCAGCCACATCCTTCAATAACACAGTGAAAGCATTCCTGTTGTTCTCCCACATAGGCAAATGTCATTTTTCTCAAACTTTTCTGATGTCTCCAAAACCTATTTTTCACAATTTATGATTTTCAAGCCCATTTACATTCCCATTGAATATCAATAGTTGTCCAGAAATAATAAAAGGTAATGAGAAAAGCTGAAGGGCACTCATACATGGAAGAAAAAAGAGGCTGAATGTCTTTAATTTTTCCCTTTCTTGTGTTATTGACTAATTTCAAAATTGTGAACGTTTCGAATCGTTTGAAAGACAAGTCTTCACTTTATTGACGGATCTCAATCCCAAAAGATAAAACTATGGGGTTTTGTCAGTTTTTCCAAAGACAGAAGCCTTTTATTAGATCATAAATTATTGGGAGGACAGAGTTGATAGACTTCTTTAGGCTGATAATGTACTTTGAAAGAAAAGGCAGTTTTACACTTCTGCAAAATCGTATCTAAAATATTTATATACCTATCAACGGAGACACTGAGGTAATTCACCTTTGGGTCACTGATTCAAAACCAAACCAGCTCTTTTACATCCCAAATGTGTTGCCTTCTGACAGCTGTAGAGTGGCCTAGATTTATTTTTGTTATGATCCTATTAAGCTTGTTCCTTGCATCCTAGACCTCTCCAGAATAAAATTTGGCAACGTCCAGAGGAGAGGTCCAGGAATGGATGTAAAAATAAAAAGGTTTTTTTTTTGTCTTAGGAAATTTTCAGAGTGAAGTTGGTGAGATGTCACAGGACCAAGGAGTATCTTCCCTACTGGAATTAGTACAATGCACACTATTAGGAAATGCACTGTGCAGAGCCCATAAACTGCCCAGTCTGCTGTACACAGAATGCCTGCAGTCTCATAAAATGTTATTCTTTTGCTTTATCTTGTTAGTATCATGTGAAGCTTCATTAAGCCGCCAGATGAATCATATAGTAATTGGATGTAATGAATTTAATTATGTCATTTCTTTTTTCATAATGAAACAAAGTCATATTTTATAAACAGGCAAAGTATTGTTTGGAGTTACAGCTTTAAGCTGGAGTTTGGCAAGAAAAGCACAACTGAGGATGGACAGACCTTGTTTTTCTTTTCCCCCCTCTGTTTTTTATCTGTCCTTCACTGTTTGGATTTATCCAGGCAGGGACCACAACTACATGTGTGCTAAACAGAGGGAAATTCACATTCACAGCCTGTGGGTGCTGTGAATGGTGAGCCACTGCACATCATCCTCAGTGGACGTGGTGGAGCCAAGACCTGAGAGCATCTCATGTCTGGAGGAAGCAGAGTGGGGATGGCCAAGCAACACCACCAGAATTACCCTACTGAGCCTTCCACAGGATCCAGCACCTTCTCTGCACTGCTGGCCAGAAACAGGTGGGGCAGTTTGACCCCAAAAGCTTGCAGGGGGTAAGAAATCAACCTCTCTGTGTCAGGGTCATCCCTCCCTGCAGTACCAGCTGGCAGAGCAGGTCATCAGCATCCAGGAATTAAACTTCACCATCACCCCTGAGGGAGGTCCTTTCCCAGGATCCGGCTGCTCTCCAGTGCCACCAATTCCTCCGTGAGTTGGAGGGGCCCCAAGTCTCCCAGAGACAGCTCAGCATTTCAAAAGGCGAGGTATTAATGTCAGCCCTTCCCTTCCTAACTCCCATTAATGACTTTCTGATGACCCCTGCTTATAATATCCTCCACCCTTCTCACTACTTGGCCATTGAGGATGTTCCAAGGAAATGAAACCTAATGATAAAACAGTACTTGAAATATCAACATCCCTGGCCTAATTAGAGCCGGGCCAATGGTCCCTAATTGCATAACTGAAATGCACCCAGTTGAGTTCTTTCTATTGTAACTTGACTACACGTCTCGGCCCTGATTAATAGAGCCAGTGCTGCAAACTAAAATGCAGTTAATTTATTGTAAGTTTTATTAGGCATATAAAAGGAGACCAGGAATTACTAGCCTTTCGTTGCTAGAGATACATTTCATCTATGACTCAGACCAGATTCTTCACAGATTAAGCTTGTTAATTTTACTTATTGCCAACATTCTTCACCACATTGCTGGAGCGAGAGCCACGGGCTCTTGTCTAGAGCGGGCGCTATGAAAGGAACCGGGGGCCTCGGACAACAGCAACATTAACTACTTTGTCCTTTTAATTCATCTAATTACATGCAAGAAAAAAGAAACAGACCATTTGCAGGCTGCCTTTAGTTGCCTTTCTGCAGTGATGCTGAGCCAGTGCTTTTGTAGGCTTTTTGTTGTCTTATTAGCGAGCTTTTGTTCAGAGAGATGGTTAAAGCCATTTTCAGCAGCTAGCGAGATGAAACAGTTTCAATAAGGACACAATGTACTTGTTTAAATTACCTTTCAAAATGCTTGAAACCATTAAGGGGGAGGTGCTACAAATAAAAGTTGGATTTTTTTTTTGTTATAATGTTTTACCCTAATAATAGCTTTTACTTTATTATAATCCATTAGTTGACAATATTATTCTATAGATTATTAGGCTGCAATTTTGTTATTTCATCACACTTTCAGCACTCACTCACAGAGCTGGAAGCCACAAATCTCTGTATAATATGCTTTCAATTTTGTTAAAATATGTATTTAACCGGTTTGGCTGTGAAACATCCTGGTAGAAAATGTGGTTTTAATTCTACCCTGATTAGTGTAACAGTTGACAGGGCTGAGTAGTGACATGATGGTGTCTTATTTTCCACTCTTCCTACTGTTCCCTTCTCCCCGTCAGATTTTATTTATGATTTTCACTTCTCCAGAGCTAACTAGTCCAAGTGCACTCCACAACTTCCACTAAAGGGAATTTATCCCTTGTTGAATGAACATCACGGTTAGAAAATCTAATTAAAAAGAGCTGATGTTCCTGCTTTGCTGGCAGGCTAATAGCAGTGTGAGGCTTTTGAAAAATTTAGTGCCTACAGGTAAAATAAAAGTGTATTTAGCATTCAGTGGTCACAAACAGAAGGTGATTCAGAACTGCAGCAGAGGAAGGCTAGGAAATAAGGGAGGCAAGAATTCTTGGTTAATGGGGAGAAAATACATTCTCCTGTTTCACATCCTCAGTTTGCCTACCTAAAATTGTGCTGGTGTCAGGGCTGTGGCACAGAGCCAAGCTTCCTGCAAGACATGGCTAAAATTTGGAATGAAACTCTATCAATAAAAACCTAAAATCACCTTTTAATCTGCATTTTTCTCATTCCTGGAAGCGAGCTTAGTGCTGCAGAAAGATTTCCTGTGCCATGTGCACTGCTTGAACAGCCAAGCCAAGCCAGACCAGCAAGGACTGGCTCTGTGCTGTGACCTCAGCTGGGTGAACTGGGAATTTTTATATACATTTTTATATTTTATATATGCTGCATTTACACTGAGTTTGGTCTGGCTGACCTCAGCCTGTGCCAAGGAAGTCAGCTCACACTGCTCCAAACCCTTCTGGTGGTTTTGGGGTGAATTGTGGAGACCTTAAATGGCCTTAGGCTAATGGAGGGCAGGGATGGATGGGAATTTGGGATGGAATTCTTCCTTGTGAGCGTGGGAGGCCCTGGCACAGGGTGCCCAGAGCAGCTGTGGCTGCCCCTGGATCCCTGGCAGTGCCCAAGGCCAGGCTGGACAGGGCTTGGGAGCACCTGGGACAGTGGAAGGTGTCCCTGCCATGGCAGGGGTGGCACTGGATGGGGATTTAAGGTCCCTTCACACCCAAACAATTATATTATTTTTGAAAATGCAAAGATGTTGCCTGTATTTTAAATGCAACTGCTTCTTACCCAACCAGTCTATTATTTTTAGCTTGAAGTTTGCCATTTTTATTATTCAGCTAAAGCTGGAATTCAGAACACAACATTTCCAGCGTCGGCTGGGTATGTTACTACAGCATTTTGTAGGCACTTTCCCCACGAAACAATCAGGAACATTATGGGGGTGGATCAGTGGGAAAGGGGGTATTTGGTTGAAGGCTGGACTTGATAATCTTGGAGGTCTTTTCCAACCTTAATAATTCTATGATTTTGACAAAGCGGGCGCAGTCACACTCTGTGAGGGACGCAAGTTCTATCCCAGTTTATTCTTGTTGTGGTGCCTCCCCCACAGATCACCAGTACCCTAACACACCATTTGGGATCTAGAGACAAGGATTAAGGGATTTTAAGGAAAAATGCCCATACCACCTGAAAGCTGAAGCCTTTGTCCAGGAAAAAATGTGAATATTTGATTAAAATTGAACAAACAAAGGGGGAAAACCCAACCTTGCCTTTCAGCAGACACAAGGATGGATCAAGGCCTCAGCTTGTGCATGTTTTGTGCATTTGCTGAGCTGACTGCTGACTTTGTGTATCCTGGATGTGATTACACTTTGTCTTCCACAGCAGCCATGAAATATTTTTAGATAAGGAATGGTCGGAAACCACGTTTCCTTATTTTTCCTTATTACCATTTATTCTCCTGAATCAGAACTGGAACAGGGCCATGTATATTAATGTTTTGTGAATGGAAACCTTCAATCTTCCTGTGGATGTGTCTAGAGAAGGCAGTGACTTTCTGCTGTGGTGTGTTGCACGATTTTGGATAAATTAATTTGCAGTTAGACGTGGTGCTTTCTTCCAGTGCATGGATTTGTACACACTGGCTCCTAAGTACAAAGAGGAAGCCACAGAAAAGCTATACCCAGTTAAATATCTAATTCCCTGGCTGAATAATCCAATTGGGGAATAATAAATTTAAAGATATATTGCATGCTTTATGGGACTTTAAAGAGTTTTTCTTTTCCTTGTCTTTTTCACTACTTCCAGGCAAACTAGAAAATAATTCAGTGAGATTTACCAGTGAAAATGAATTCCCCCATAAAATTATCAACAAATCAGAAAGTCCTCATAACCTGTTATATCTTAAATTGCTGGTGTGATTTATAATATCTTGAGGAGAGAATATAATGTTCTCCACGATCTCTTCCAGACAGATTTTTTTTTTAATAAAAAATAATAAAGCTTAAAAGTATGCTGGGAATCATGAATATGCTAAATGTGTGTGAGCAACTTATGGCAACTACAGGGGACTAATAGCAATTTTTATTCTCCACAAAATGTAACTCATTTCTTTTTAATGGTAATATGTTTGCTCAGAGTACATCTCTTCAGGCAGATAGAGGAAAAACTATAGAGACCTAACACAAATAACTCTTTTGATATTCTTCCTGATAAGGCCACCCTTTTAGAGAACAAAAATTAAGTTTGGCCGTGCATTGTAACATCCATGTGTTTGACCATTGAACGCAATGTGTGGCCATTAGAAATAAAAGAAAAATCAATAGGGTTTCATTAAAACAGCAGGCAATCAGGGCTACGGCACTAGCTTAATTACGGTTTCAGTAGCATTTGCTTTAATTGGAAAGAATAAAAGAAGTGAAGTGGAGTGAATGAAGAAATTAGCATATCTATCACTGTTGTCACATTGTACTGTGGCCTTAAAGCACTGTTTGCTCTTTAGTATCCCCCATGCTTTGTGAGGCCCTGAAAAAATATGGAAAGGCAATTAGCAAATAATCAGATTGCTAATCCTTTGCAGGATTCTAATTAAAGAACTTTATAAGGCCGGGAATGCAGTTTTTAATCTTTATTCTATACAGCAGACACAATTTGCATCGCACGGGCTGGTGCAGCGCTGAGCTCGCATGCACAGAGCCAAGAGGAGAGGAAGGGGTTGGTGCTGTATCTTTGATATTCGGAGGGTGGAACAGGTTTCCCAGAGAAGCTGTGGCTGCCCCTGGATCCTTGGAAGTGCCTAAACCCAGGTTGGACAGGGCTTGGAGCAGCCTGGGATAGTGGAAGGTGTTCCTGCCCATGGCAAGGATGTTGGGCTTTAAGGTTCTGTCCAACCCAAACCCTTCTGTGATTCCAGGACATAATCCAACTCTCCAGTGGG
Source organism: Camarhynchus parvulus (assembly GCF_901933205.1). Classification (NCBI taxonomy): domain Eukaryota; kingdom Metazoa; phylum Chordata; class Aves; order Passeriformes; family Thraupidae; genus Camarhynchus; species Camarhynchus parvulus. Next base: position 31,395,543 of record NC_044576.1, on the reverse strand, counting down.
AGTTATCCTAAAGAAATTTGTGCTGTCACACCAAAATCCTCTTCAAAAAGCAGCAGCCTCCAGCAGCCAGGCCACAGGAAAAAGCAAGCTTAGAGATGAAGTTACCAAAAACATGACAGGTATTTACAGTTCATTTCACTGTGACTGTCTGTCAGCAACCAAATCTGCTCTGGGGCAGTTCACTTCACTTCTATCACAGTTCATTTCAGTTCTGTCTCACTCTGTCAGAATTAGGAATAAAAATGTTTATTCATACATACAAAGAGATCAGCCAGTAAAGTGGCATTTTTACTTCTTTTGTGCAGATGTATCTTGAGGCCAGCACAACTAATAGCAGTGAGATCACACAGGTAGGCCAAAACAATATGTGGAAAAGCTAATATATTATTCTCACTGCTCCTGAAAAGTTAATTCAAATGTCAATTATCTTCTTGTCATTAAATTGCTCATAAAACAATCGCGACTTTCGTGGATTAATTCGCTCCTTGAAATTATAATGTGGTTATTTGGGGAAAAAAGGAAACATATACAGTCACAGGTTATCTGTGGATGATGATTTATTTTGAACATTCTGTCTTGTGTGGGCCATCTCTTGCACAATGTTCAATGCATACAGGTTTTTGGGGTGTTTTTGCCATTTTATCTCTCTGTGACATGAGACCTCAGGTTTCTATGAGATGCATCACATTTCTATAACCCTCAAGACCCAGTTTCTTAATGGATTTTGTAATGAAGGCTCCAATATCCAAATCTGGGCTGTTTGGAGAGCATTGCATAAAGCCACACTGGAGATCAGGGAGAAGAATCCAGACCAAAAGTTCCTGAGCGATCAATAGAGGACAGCACCTGTGTTTGTAAACAGAAATAAATTCCTAAATATCTAAGTAGATGCTTAGAGTGTTTTAAATCACCCTCTCAGCAGTGGGTGATGTTAAATCCAATTAAAAATCAGTGTGAATGAGGCACCTGGAGGGTACAGCTCTCACTCAGCTCACGGTCACAACCCTGCTTGTGAAAACATGACGTGTTCACTCTTTCCATCTTCTTTTCACAGCCTTGCCTTTATGCAAAGAACAATTCAAAGGAGCCATAAAATGGGGAAAGACACTAAAAACCCTACCCATTTCTCGTGGTAAAATTCTCATTTGTATTAAAATTCTCATTTCTGACTGGGCAGCGTTCCTGGGGTTCATAGTGTGGCAGATCCCTCAAGCTTGCCAACATTTCCTCCCAGATCTGAGGACCAGAACTTCCATCCCAAGGGCACTGGAGGTGTCTCCCTGCAGCCCAGGAGCTCCAGGAGACACCAGAAGATGGTGACATGAGTACAGAGACGTGGAATGAGCTCCCCAGAAAGGAGCTGCAAAGGAGGCAGTGCAGGGAGGTAAATGTTCTGATGAATTACTACAAACCAAAGTGAATGGAATTAATTGCAGGTTTGATGCTGTTTTAAGCACTGTCGGATAAAACATCCTTTTATGCTGCTGATATTGAATTAACTCCTAAAGTTACTGCAAATGCCTTTTGGCCAAAGGATACTTGAAGGGCAGAAATATATTTATGGGAGTGGAAACCCAATTTGAGGTGGAACTTCCACAGACACAAACAAATGCCTCAAACCAGTTTGGCAGTATGTGATAAGTCTATTTGTAATTAAAGGTTAAAGTATACTTAAACCAGTTTGGCAGTTAAAACCAATTCCAATTGAAAATATACATTTGTAATTGCAAATGGAAAGATTTCCTGTAATAGCAGTAACAGACCCATTTTCTAATAAGATGAACAATACAGTTGATGACTGAAGCATCTGTATATAGTTACATACAGCATTTCTGTACTGCAGGCTGCCAATTTATTTCAGCAGTGAAAAGCTTGATTTATTGTTTGTAGCATTACCATCTGTTGTAGTTATTACAGAAATTATATATAAACCAGTTAGTAAACACTTTGCCCCATTGTCTGTTGTTTTGATAATCACCCATAATAACATCTAGCATCAATATGGTCTTTAAACCCGATTTGGGAGTTAATGGAATAAGAGGAGGCAGTCAGTATATGCACCAGGGTAATGTCATTAGGAATGTTTGTGAAGAACAAATTAAATCAGTTGTAAATTGTGCTCTCAAGTCAGCCAGAAAACCAGTCTTGTTCAGGAGAAGGGATTTATATTTTAACCTCGTGCAGAAAATGTACTTAAGCAGATTAAAATAAAATAGGGACTTCGTCGATGGATGTAAATGGTAATTGCTGGAGCTCTAATGGCTTCCTGTTGGCTATGTCATGCAGTGGGCACAGCTATTTTAAAGTTAACCAGTGCTTGAGGTCATACTTTTACAGATTCAGTCATTAAACAGAACTAGACATGTCACTAAATGGCTGATTATTCAAATGATGAGCCTGCTCAAAAGTTATCCGTGTCATATTCTGGACAGAGGATTACAGAAAAAAAAATCCTAAAGTAGAGCTGAAATAAAATAAAGATGAAATGAATTCAAGTATAAGTCAATAGAAGCATCTGTATGGGGTCTCATTTGTTTTGCAGACTCTGCTTTCTATCAGTTCTCAGTGGTTGGTTAAATTATTCACATTGGCCTTCTTCTTGTGTACAAATCGTTTTATGTATGAGAAATGCAGTCTCTCAATAAATTATCATACACTGAAGTATTATCTGGATGGGAAGTTATACAGGTTGTAGGTACATGAGAAATAGGTTTATTATATGCTGGTACAATTTATTATGTGCCTGTGACCATTTCACCTGCCCACCTACATGTCAGCAGTGATGTTGTTTTAGCACCAGTTTAGTGATATACTGAAAAGTCGAATGCAGAGTTTGCTGAAGACTCTGCCTGCATGAGCCTTTCCTTCCAAAACAAATTATCATTTCTCATAGAAAGCCTTGTTTCATCTGCACCAAGCATGATCAATATGCTCTTGTTTGTAAGTGAAATATTAAGGGCATATTCTGAATTCCAGTTTTATTTGAGTTAGTAAAAATGGCAAACATCAAGCTAAAAATAATGGTTTTCATAGTGGGTAAGAAATAGCCAGTAATATTTAAAATATGAGCAGCATCTTTGCATGGCTGCTGTTCATAAAATCACAGAATGGTTTGGGTTAGAAGGGACCTTAAATCCCATCCAGTGCCACCCCTGCCATGGGCAGGGACACCTCCCACTGTCCCAGGCTGTTCAAAGCTCCTTCCAGCCTGGCCTTGGGCATGGCCAGGGATGGGACAGCCAAAAGTTTTCTGTGCCAGGGCCAAATGCCATTGGTAAATCTATTTCTCTAACAGGCCCCCTGAGCTTTAGGCCTTGCCAAGGAGAATTGGAGAGGAGAGAGTTCTATTCCAGTGGTTTGAGACCATCCTGGACAATCCCACCTAGACAACACCCCATAAACCCAGATTGCCCCACCAAGTGAGCTGAAAGGAAAGAGTTGCCATGGATAAAGGTTTTCCAAGCACTGTGAGCAAATCCAACATATTTCTTCACCCAGAAATGCCCCAGGGCAGAGCTGACATGTTGGTGGAGGGAGGGATGGAGGGGCAGCTGTGCACAACTAGGCTGAGCTTCTGAGCAGGGGACAAAACAACCCAGAGAACAGAAATGTGGGGTTTGCCCCACAGAGCTTCCAAAACCTGAAAAGACACAAAATCCAAAGGGGAAACCATCATGTTTGAGTCTGGGGAAAAGCTATGGGGATCTAGGAATAAAAGAAATGAAGGGAAGGATGAGACCTGCTCATGAGAAAGCAAGAGGGAAAGGAAAAAAGGAGTGCATTTTGAGTATTTCTCTGTGAGAAAACTTGAGGGAAATAGTACTTTCCATAAACTAATACAATTGTTTTAATTTAAAAATCCTTAAAATATTAATGAAAGGCTTCTGAAGGCAGAGTTAATTATATCTGTGCCAATCACACAGCTCTGTCAGGATTTTCATTATGAACACTGGTTTTTTCAGAGGTAATAATTCAGTCAGCCCAAACCCCTTAATGAATAAAACTTTATGTCCAAGTTCCCAGAAAAGATGTTCTTTTTTTAAATTTTCTTTTGTTTTCTCTCTTGTCCATATTTCTTGATTGATTTGTTCTTTTTAGGTATGGAAAGAGCTGGGGTTTGGATGGATGGCTGAATGAATCCATGTTACCATCATTTCAGGGCATCCAGTCCCCCATTGCTGTCCTGCAGAGAGTGGGTGCTGGAAGCTCTGTGGATGTGAAATTTAGGAAAGAAAGATGAACATTTTTAGGAAATTTAGGAAAGAAACATGAACATTTTTGCCGCAGCCAAACTGGAATTGATCCCAGAGCCCAACCAGAGCAGTAGGAGTGGGGTTAGAACAGCACTTGGAGTCCAGTTTCCAGCAGGGATGTGAAGCTGCAGAGGGTTTATCTGAGTACAGGAGAGAGAATTTGGGATCACCTCAAGCAACCTTGTCAAGCACTGCACTCCATCAAGATGTAAGGCAATAGCACAGAAGGACTTTATGGGGTGCTCTGTAGACTCTTTGGCACAAATCTTAAGCATCTCAGGAGCAAACTATACCTTTTATCACTCGAGTTAACATTTTTATTGATTTTTTTTCTCAGGAAATTAAAATGAAAGACTTTAGCAAATAGCACCTCTTGGAACTATGGAAAAGAAACTGCTGCTGTGTATCAGTAAATTTCATGCACAGAACATCTTCTAGATGTATTTAATTTTTAATTTCACTTAAATTCCTTAAGTGAAATTAAGCACAGACAAAGGAGCTGTCTTAATTTCCCACTAAAAAAAATTACAGGGCACAAATTTATGTCACTTCTGACAGTAAAATCTGGTGATGAATATCAGAATTCTTTTCTTTGCCTGAACTCAGCCATTAAACGACCTGGTGAGAGATCTGGCTTGCATTTACCATATTGGTGTGAAAATTACCCTAAATATGAATGCAACAGCATTGCTTGCAGGCTAATGGCTAATATTGTATGCACTGAGGAAAAAAAAATCATTGCCTGGATGTTTACTGTGCCATTTGTGTTAGTTCTGCTGGCTGATTTTCATAGCATGTTACAGCTGCTGGGGGAGAAAGGGAACCCGAGGAAATGCACAGGGTTTTATTGCAAAGCATCATTCTGTATCCACACAACTGGTACCTCACACTTTGCAAAGATATCTGCCAGCAGGTAGGAACACATTCCTGGCTCACCACTCCATAGGATTATTTGGTAACCATTTAATGAAAGATTGCAATATGCTGGTAGCAGAATAGTTTTTTCACCTGCTGGGTGGTTGTTCAACTCAACCTACTTAAAGAGATGAGCTGCCATGAGAACACAAAGACACAGCCCTGAATAGGCTATCAGTGTTTTTTTCTTTTTTTTTTAAACAATATCTATCCTGGTATTATGCAGTCACAGTAGTTATTACAAAGTAAAGCACAGACACTCCACAAGTTTGAAATGCGAGCGTTGTAATAAGAAAAAATTACATTTGTTTCGTTTTCTGTCCTTGTTACTTTCTTCCTTGTGATAATAGATTCAGATTTTGTGCCATTATCTGGGCTTATTAAAGGAAAGTGGTATCAAATTTAATACTTCCCATATAAAGTAAGCGAGCACCTGCTCATAAAATTTATTTTCCATGCACCTCACAAAATACAGGGGAATTAACAAAATGGCTCTGCTATATTAGAACAAGGGCACAACTGTTACTATCTCTATAAGATTGATTTTGATGAAGATTACAAGGATAGTATTTGTCTGACAAAGCCAAGCACTCAAAATTTATCCTTTTTGTGGTGTTTTTTTTATTCAAAATTGTTCATTCTTAACGCGACACTGCAAGAACCATTTTTCTAAATTACAGCTTTTTTAATATAGGTTTTACAAAGTACATCTATGTCAAAATTTTTTTCATCTATAATGTCCTGGGCTGCATTATCACATGGACATGATGTACAAGCCTAGACCATTAATGCATGAGGAGATACAGCCTTTCTAGGATAAAACAAGTGCTAACCTGGAAAATGGGACATGTTTCATCAAATCAAAATCCACATTATGCATGAGGCTCCTCACTTTGGAACCACACCATCCCCCAGAGCAAAACTGATCCATCCCTGAGAACAGGAACATTTTAACCAATCCAGGGTCTCCTCTTGCAAGGTGCCTGAAACCCTGTGCTAATGAGATTTTTAGCTATACACAAGCCAGGCTTACTGCCCAGCCTTTCCAGCCCAAAATCCTGCTCAGCATTGGCTCCTCATCAGGGCAAGCCAGCCCCTGCACCCCTCCATGTCCAGGTGACACAAGGTCCACCCAGCCCTGCGTTCCTCCTGGGGATGAGCAGACTCTCTGCATGTTGCCTGCCCAAGAGATGTCATGGCAGCGAGGCTGGGAGCCAATTAACCATTCCAAACACTCTGCAATATCCTTCTTGCTGAAAGGAATCTCTGATGGGCTCCTCACACCATGTCTCTGATGGAGATGTGGAAGGGAGCAAAGCTGGAGGTCAGCCCCTGGTTGATAACTGCAGAAACAGAAGAGGGAGAAGCAGGGAAGGAGGAGAGGTGATGAAATATGTACAAAATCTGATTTTGAATAGGTGTTCCAAAACCAGGCTTTTGATTGTGTTTCTATACCTGGCTCATAAAGAGAAAAGGTTTTACAAGATGGTAAGAAGCTTTCAGCCATCTGTTCCCTCCAAAAAAGAATTGCAGGAGTGTTTTGCATCACTGCCTTGCCCTATCCTTTTCTACCTGATCCAGGCAAAGGAGAAAAGCAGTTTATTTACATCATTAACACATTTATGCTTGGTAACACCAAGTGGACAAAGTGGAGTGCATATTGTGTTTTATTGGCGACTGGAATAGAGAAAAATGCTTTCTCTTGAATTAGCTGGTCCTGGCAGGTTGCAGGCAGCCAAGCTTGAAAGAAAAGACAAAGTGAATACTCCTTGGATCACATCACTCTTTTAAATATAGCACACCATTAAGTCCAGCTTGGTTTTACATTCTTGCAACATGACTCTTGTTTCAGTTATTTACTTCTGTTTCCACATAAATGTGGGAATTCATAATCCACAGAGGCTGCCCATCCATTGTACTGTACTGAAACAGCATGTGCTGAACTCTTGAACTATAAAATGTATTGATTATTGTTTCCTTTTGTAATTTTTATTTACTCACAGGAAGATTGCTCTTTATTACTCATCTCAGCATTTCCTTTATACAGATATTATTTCCACTGTAAGGTCCAGATTCAGGCCCACAATTAAGCACTGCCCCTGCAAAGAGAACAAAAATCCTGCCTGAGCTGCAGTTACTCTAGAAACCTCAAGCTGCAAAAGAGAGAGTAAATATATGCAAGATGCTTGTTACTCACACGTGTAAGTGATTGCAGGTCTCAGTCCAACAGGAAATAACAACAGCAGAAGAGAACTGGAAATTCTCAGAGTAAGTTATTTGTCAATTTTGCCACAGCAGCGTTTCCAGCTACTCCACAAGTGAGCCCTGAAATTGCCTGAAATAAATTTCAGATTTCCAGGATATCAGTGCAAAGGAATGGGAGAGATCTGTGAGCCATTGGCTGCTTTAATCTCGTTTATGAATGCCCCATTGCACTGTGAGAGTGAGAGCCACAGACAAACTGGGTTTAAATTTGAATTGTGCAGAAATTGGGTTTTACCTTGGTTAGCCCTGGTGAGCAGGGAATGCTGGTGTGTGAGAGGACACCAGGGTGGCAGAATTACTGATGAAATGATGCTTCCAGCTCTGGAGTGGACTAAAACCCACCCAAGATCTCTTCATTAAAATGCCAATTAGTGACACCAGGCGTGGTAATTGTGCAGGGGATTGAGCTCAGGCTGACCTTGCTTGTGTTCCCCAGGCCAACAAACAATCAACAGAAGAGTCTCACACTCTCTGTTAGTTCATTATCAGGAATGGACTTGCAGTGGTGAAACATACATACCAATTTCATTAAGTTTTAACCATGATTTCATATTAAAGGATTGTTTAATTTCCACAAATGTGGGGGAATTGTTGAAGAAATAAAAAATAACCTGACACATCCTTGGCTGTGTTGCAAATGTTTAGTTCACACTGGTTTTAACAGAGTTGAACAGGATCTACAGCATCACTAAAACCTGTCCTGTGACCTGGTGATGTCACTGATCCCCAACAACACAAAGCAAAACTAAGCAAAACCTTCAGATAGATTGTGCAGCTCACCTGGACTTCTTCCACGAGCAAATATTTTGGGATGTTTGCTTTGGCTCAAAAACAGCCATGAAAAAGTGACCAAATTCACTGCTGGTATTAAATAAGTGTGATTCCCTTGGGATTCCTCTAACACATAATTTATTTTTTTTTCCCCAAGTATTAAGGTACTGCCCCATATTAGTAAATACTTCTTTACAGAGAGCTCTGTGAATTATAGACATTGTCCTTTTGGGTCAAAAATGTTATCTTTTTCAAACCTGTGCATTCTTGGACAGAAATATAAATATAATCAAATAAATAAATAAGTTATATATATATATATATAAATGTGTATATAAACAAATTTAAGAAAATTAGAGAATTTTAAACATATAAAAATCATGAACACATGACAGTTAAACCTGAGAAATATGGAAAAAAGTAAAAACAAAGGACAAAAATAGGGCAGCTGCACCAAAACAAATTGTTGATCTCCATTGATGCTTACTTATGTGTCACATCAGATATCACAGTCCCAGAAATATCAGTTAAGGTTCCAGATTAATGCAGCTCTTTGTCACTAACACATGAATAGCATGGATGTTGACTCCAATCACAGAAGGAATTGAATAAACTGGACACTGAGCTCAATTGACTTGTAACAAGGCCATGGCTAAAAAAATAAGGCAAATTGTCCTAAAAATGCAAACTATGATGTGTTTTATAGGACCAATCACAGTCACTACCTTTAAATCCTGACCCAGTTCCATCTCTGACCAGTGAATTTATAAATCTGGCAGATTTCACAGTCTTGGCTATGAACTACATGTGAGAAAACCCCAGGTTTGTGTCTGGGACAAAGGGGGCTTGTCCAGCTGCCAAAAACCATTTGCTCACACTCACTCACATAAACACAACCAGCCTCAAGTGTAGCCTCAACACTCAGGAAAAGCCAGATTTAGAAGTTGTCTGTCTGGAGAAATAATCCCAAGCAGCTCTTGCAGAGCAATCAGCCCTCCATGGACCCCCTCACTGCAGGGCAGGACACACGGACACCCCAAGTGTTGTGTTTGGGTCTCCAGGCTGGGAGCTGCTCAGGGGTCATCATCATGCTCAGAATTTAAACCCCACCCTGGTTCCACGCTCACACCCTTGTAAACACCAGCTCCTCTTGTTAATAAACCAGCTCTAAGCCAGGGAAAACCAGACATTATTGCAGAACAGGGAGCCTGATTGATTTTATGTGGACTTCTGACAGCTGTCTGGAGCAACATTATAAGCCATTAGTTTATTTTCCTTTAATTTTAAAGAACACTATAGTCCATTAAAAGGAAGAGATGGAGTCCTTGCTTCCCTCAGTTTATCCAGAAGATATCCATGGGGAATTTTTAACACATTCCAGCACCTAAAGGGGCTCCAAGAGAGCTGGAGAGAGATTTTGGACAAGGATCTGGAGTGATGGGACAAGGGGAATGGCTTCCATTGGGAGAAGGCAAGGATGGATGGGATTTTGAGAAGAAATTCTTCCTTTTATGGGTGGGGAGGTCCTGGAAAAGGGTGTCCAGAGCAGCTGTGGCTGCCCCTGGATCCCTGGCAGTGCCCAAGGCCAGGATGGACAGGGCTTGGAGCAACCTGGGACAATGGAAAATGTCCCTGCCCATGGCAGGGATCCCTTCAAACCCAAACCATTCTGTAGTTCTGTGAAACTAATTTTGTTGGTTTTTATTAGTTCCAGGTCATGGGGATTTAGCAGATCACACACTCCCATAACTTCAGCAGTTTATTTCAGCAGAAAATAAATTTCAGCACCAAAAATTCAGGACCAAAAATTCGAGACCAAAATTTATGTTCACCTTGTTTGCCTGGCTGCAAAGGGTTTGTCATCCTTCATGTTCCTTGAATTTTAAGGAACCCTTTCCAATGAATGATGAGGATCCTTCTCACCCATCCCTGTTGGAATGAGCCTTCTCTCCCACCAGTTGCTATTCCCAATCCCAGTCTCTAATGAAAAGGAGCAGCACTCTGTGCTCTGCATTTTATTTCCAACATTTGGAGCTCCACAGGAGCCAAACCCAATCTGACACCCTCACTGCAGCAAGAGAGAGGATAAAGACCAGGAAAACCTGTAATATTTCCACTGCCAGATTTATGGAAAGAAAATAGCATGTGACCTTTATGATTCTGTCATTATGAGTCACTTTTCAGAACAGCTTCAAGAGAATATCTGAATAGTCCTTTGCTTTTCCACCTGAAAATGAAACACTACGAGATTTCCAGCAGAAATCCTCAAAGTAGACAAGTAAAGTAAATTCTCTTTCTCCAAAGGCCATTGAGCAGGACATAAGCACAGAGCCTTCAGCTAAATGAGCTCCCCAAGCAAAATGAACACCCACAGCCCCAGATTTGCCATTTGGCATTCAGCTTTTAGGTGTCAGGTTTTAGCTGAGATTAAGCAGAGATTTTTCCCAATCAAAAGCAACCTTCAAATAACCAGGTAAAAATTGCTATACCCTGGAAAAAGAAGTAAAAGAACTGAAGGGAAGGTGAAACATCTTTTTGGTGTAAATATTAGGATCATCTGGTTACTTGAAGATACGGGAAAGCACTTTGGGAAAGGTAGGTTGAAATGGCTATGGATGAGTTCCTAATGATAAGAAAGGTGGTGACTTTTCTGTGATTCAGTAAATTTTCCTGCAACTCTTCCGTGCAAACCCACTGGAGGGTGACTTGCTCCAGCTGCCAATATTATGATTTGTACCTGAAACTAGCATCAAAGGGAAACACTCTGACAATACCTGATCCCCTACAGGCTTTGGGACTGTGCATGGCAGTTAAATCCTGCTCTGCCAGCAGCTTGTGATGAGCCAGGGGTGACTGGGAGCAACGGGTGATCCTGGTTACAGCACATCCATTGAAAAAGCCTTGCAATGGCCAGACTCTGTCCCTTCACATGGATAACTGCAAGCAAACCGCATGTTCCTAAAATCCCATGCCTCATAAATAGCTCCCAAGCAACCTCAAAAGAGATTCTCAGTTGGTGTGAGAGGAAGACATGGAAGGGAGGTGACTAAGGAAGGCTGGGAGCAGAGACAGGACTGACCCTGGAAGGAACAGGTGATATTTTCTATCCTTCTCTTACAAACCTCCTTGCTGCTGAATTCCTTCTTGTTTGCACAGCTCCAAGGCTGATAGGTAGGAAAATATACTGCTGATAGAGGCCATGGTGTGGGTTGTTTCCAGGCTGAGTGCAATCCAAGGTCATACATATTGCTGCTGATTGTAGTGTTCCATGAATGTGTCTGTCCATGTTCAAAGGCATGGGGGCAGATCAGATGCACTGTTGCAGTTAAAAATATGTCACCAACACCTCTCCAGTGAGAATGGAATGGAATGGAATGGAATGGAATAGAATAGAATAGAATAGAATAGAATAGAATAGAATAGAATAGAATAGAATAGAATAGAATAGAATAGAATAGAATAGAATAGATAAACCCGCTTATTTTCATTAGTATATACACTTAAGGAAGAGACCAACCCATGAGAAACAGCTGAAGTGAAAAGTTCCAAAAGTATTCTTAGTGGAAATTTCTGTTTCTGAATTAGTTTTAGCTGAAGTTTTCTGTACTTCTCATCTCCAAGAGCCAGCTACAGACCTGCAGCATTTCTTTGGTTTGGTGCTTTCAGAGATCCCCTCAAGCAAATATTTGCCTTGTCTGTGCTCCCAAGCAGCTCCTGGGTGATGCCCAGTTTGTCTGCCTCCCTTCCTCCTCCTCCTCCATGGGACTGTCAAAATTCTGCACAGGTATTGACTGATTGGCTAATGGGAAATGGACAGAGGCACCCAGGTAAGCATTCAAACCACACACTAAACTTCAACCACGTGCTCAAAACCTTCCAGGCTTTAGAGAAATCAGTGAAGGAGAGGACACAGCTCATCCTGCTTATTTCAAACATCTCTAGGAAAGTCAAGCCTCATAACTGGGAGTTAAAACCCATGGAGGAGAGGATCCCAGGTGTCCCATGGGCAATTCTCAGGCAGAACATCCTGTCCTGGGCAGCCTTGGCCTGGCTGGTGCAGGTCCCTTCCCAGTCCATCAGGCTGCACCAGGAACTGGGCAATCAGAGCTCCAGGTTGTTCTCCTGTGCTCAGACCCCACAAAAATCCTGCAGAGCTGTGTAAGCAGCTGCGAAGGACAGACAACACTCCAGCATCCCTGTGCCTTTCTATCCATCTCATTTCCCTTCCTCTTTTCTGTCATACAGAGCAGGGAGCTTCCAGACCAGTGGAATATTGTGTTTTCCAGCACCAGCATTGGGAATATTTTCTGTAAAAGCCCTGCAGCTGCTGGGTACCAGCCACCATTGCGGGGGACACCATGCACACCCTGGCTGATTAATTCCCTGAGACAGAGCAGGGAAGGAAAGCTGGATGTGTGAGGGTTCACAGATGGATATTTTTGTTATTTTAATTTGCTCGGTGACAGTTTTCTGAGACCATACACCAGAAAATGTCTCTTTCTGCAATAGCTGGAAGAGTCAAAAGTGAAAACCTTTTCAATTTTTACAACCTTGCCTCTGTGGCAGGCTAAGTCATTTCTGAGACTTCCCGGGCAATTTGTCTGGGATCAGGCTATTTCCCCAAGCATCCAGAAAAATCAACATTTTTTTTGTGTTGTTGTTCAGCAGGTTCACAAACAACACGAGAAAAGCCACCTGAAAAACAAGTACGTTGTTAATGCCAGGCACAGAAGCTGCAAAAAAAGATAACACAAAGAGGAAAACAGTGGAAAAAAAAAGTGCAATTCTCTTGGCAACGGTCATTCTCTCATCTTTACATTTGTGTCTCAGTCTTCAAAGCTCCAGTACTTTCTTTTTCATTTCACAACACCAAGATTTTATTTGTGTTTCTTTTCAATCACTGACCAATACAGTAAAACATGTCTATGTATTACAACTTGTCCATAGGCATCAATATGCTTATCAAGAGGAAAGAAAACAACTTGGGCAAATAAAGGAGGGAGATTACTCCACTTCTGATAATTTCACTTTTATTTTGATAATCACTACAAATAATAGGAGTCTTTATAATAGTTTAGCTTTGGAACAAGTCTTTCAACTGTAATTTCCTACTAAAATAATGAATCTGAAGTGGTGACTGGAGTAAAACTTAGTTTGGGCCAATACCCGAGGTGTCATCAGCCGCATCAAACAGTCTGTCCCTCCCTGAAGCCACATCTCAGTTCTGTGTCACTGGTTTTACAATTTCCGGGCAAACAAATGCTGTCTGAGAGCAAAAAGGAGGCAGAGAAGCTCTGAATGGCTTGAGCTGGAAGGAATCTTAAATCTCATTTAGTTTCCACCCCTGCCATGGACAGGGTCACCTTCCACTGTCCCATCTGCTCCAAGCCCTGTCCAGCCTGGCCTTGGACATTTCCAGGAGCAGCCCCAGCTGCTCTGGGCACCCTGTGCCAGGGTCTCCCACCCTCACAAGGAACAATTCCCTCCCAAAATCCCATCCAAACCTTCCATAACATTTTGCATCATGCAAAGCCTCCCATGGCTTTACCAGCAAACCCTTTCCTCAGTTTCGCTCAGAAAGAACTTTAAGAACAAACTTAACTTTTCTAAACCAAAATAATTTCATCATTTTGTGTGGCATTAACACCCTGCTATTTCTATATGTTATCTATATTTTTCTTGTTGACATTCAACCAATTCAGAGCTAAAAATCCATCCTGCACTTTTTCAGGGGTCGTAAATCATAAAAAGGTTATATTTTATGAAAGCTGAAGCTGAGAAGTAAACAGCATATTTGTATCAAAAGAGTTTCATCTATTAAGCAGCAATGACAGGGCCCTCTGGGCCAAAATCTAGTTTTCTTACTTAAAAAGCTTAGTTCCTTTGTAGACTCCTGCAGGGACCTATAACAGTTGGAATTGGGTTTTTTATGCCTTTGAGGCCTCCAAATGAATGTTACAGTTTTCCATTATTTTCTTTCTTCTTTTGAGAGAACGAGGCTACCTGCTTATTGCCTAAAACCTACACCCTGCAATTGTTCTGTTGGAAAATCTGTCTTCCAGCCTTTCATATGCTCAGGCATTCTCAGTGCTGCCTTTCCATTTTACCCAGTGCAGGGTAAAACACGTGAGCAAAGAAATGCAGCCTGCAATTGCAGGCAGCACCCGTTCAAAATTTCCTCCTTAAGCTTTTTGCATTTGCAAGATTCCCAAAATTACCTTTGAAGAGCAGAAACCTGCAAAGTGTTCATTTTATATCCTGCAAATATGCATGTTTATATTGAGATACTCAAGTGCCGGTGGTGGAAGAGGAAAACGTGAGTGCCTGGGAGCTGGGAATTCTGGTGGGGTTATTTTTTTTCCTTCTCTGGGTCTTTAACTCAGGGATAGATGCGTGGGTGTTTCTCTCCAGCATCTTGAAGGGTCTCAGGTTTTATATTTCTGTGTCTCATCTGTGAAACACCTCCCCATCAGAGATGTGGGGGCAAACCAGTCCTGTGCTGGGAGTCACTAAAACACCACCAGGGGATAGCTTGGAGAGGAAAGCTTTAAACACACACAAACCAAATCACTCCCTGCACCAGCAGTACCCAAAAACTTTAACTTCAGCCATTCCCACCCGTCCAACAGCCCCAGTTCTCACTGGGGCAGCCCAGCCAGGGCAGAGTTGGGCTCAGCACCCACCACCAGCCTCAGGCTGATCTGAGCTGAAATTCCCCGGAGCACTTCACGCCTTTCCACACGTGTGAGATGAAGACATCAGCCTGCATCTTCCTTCTTATTAAAATGTTGCTATTAGTCCACCTCCAGCTATTAGAAGATGATAGACCTGACCCTTTTTGAATGGTGTAATTTCCAGCCTTGAATATCTATATATTCCCCTCTGATTACATCACAAGCATGAGCTCAGAGTCAGCAAATTCACCACCTCTAGACCAGCAGAATAATCACTAACAATTAACAAAATGATATATCCAAGTCACAGTAATCTTTTTAGCCACTTTGAACATATATTTGTTCTTTTGATGTCCTGTGTGAATAGGAGTGCTTTATCTGACTGATGATGGGCTAAACAATGGTTCAGAGTTGTAATATGGAACTCAATTTGCTGTAACTATCATCTGAAAGGCCTGGACAATTTATTGAACACTGCAGATGAAAGAAAGAGGAAAAAAAATTTAAAAACTGACCACTTCTAAAATGAAGAAAATAGAGCAGTAAAGGGTATTGTAATATACTTTAATCTTCCTTAATGTAGAAAAATATGAAATGCCATTAAAGCCTCCTTTGAAATGGATGTGTCCGCATAGCTTGAGCACCAAAATCTAGTTAATGAATCTATTGTTAAAGCAAATAAACAGGAAAGCAGCAGAGAAGGAGTGATCTATGCTTTATACTGACTAATTCAGAAGATGAAAGCAGAGAAAAATTAAAGTTAAATTCATATAAATATTACAGCCAAGGAGAACAGTTGCAGGTGTTAAAAAAAAAAAAGAGAGAGAGAGGAAAGGTAAAGCATGAATTTTCATTCAATTTGCAAGTCACAACCAGGAGACACTTTTTTCTATAAGAGCAAAGTCAGACAAGATGAAAGCTTTTGAAGGGGCACAATAATTAACATTTTAAAAGGTTTCAGCAATAAAATAATGATTCCACAATAACGGCAATTTAATCATTTTATTTGAGAAATTAAATTGATTGCTAGTGTTCATTTGTAAGAAGTGGCATTTACTGCATTTGCAAGAAGTTATCAAATCATGCTTCCCTTTTAATAGTTGGGGGGTTTTAATATGTGCTCAACGTTCAGACAGAGGAGCCACCATCATTTGTCTGTGTAAATTCTCATGCCTGATGCTGTATTTTTTATGCATGTTTGAAACATGAATAAATACTGTTCATGAACATCAGGAAGGAGCAAGGATGAAGTGAGGAGGAGCTGAGACCCTCTCGGTACCTGCAGGGTTTCCACCAGAGCAATGATTCCAGCCAGGATTCGTGGGAACATCTGGAGATGCTCGCACACAGGGGCTGGCCTCACTCCCAGAGTGACACACCAGTAACTGGCAGGGTGTCACTGGTGACGTCCCTTGGGAGGATGGTGGGGAGGGAGAAGATGTTTCTGCAAATTTGGAACGGTCCAGCTGAGCTCAGGACCACCACAGCATCCCAAGAGAGAGGAGATGGAGACCCAGCACTCTCGGGCTCTTTAGCTGCTCACAGTGACCCTGAGATGTGTTAGAAAGTCTCGTTTCCCAGCCCGGTGCTCAAAGAAGGAGTCAGAACTCTTCAGTTCTCAGTCTCAAGGTTGTTTATTGTTCCTTATCTATAAAATTCTTTCTCCTGTCCAGCTGAGGTCTGCTCAGCAGGACAGACAGAGGCACTCTGCCTGCCCCCAGGGCAGTGTTACCTTTTTATACTAAAAACTATGTGTACAATATTTACAATTACTTCCCAATACCTATCACCTATGTTAGACAGTGAGCTTCTACTCTAAACCAATCTAAAAGTGCCAACATCACAGCAGAAGATGGAGGCCGAGAACAAGAAGGAGAAAGGCTGGACACGCCCAGATCCCTCCATCTTGCCCCCTGAACCCCCATTATAAAGACTTCAAAAATCTATTTTTCACTATCATTCTACTTAAACTTTTGTGGCTTGTAATTCTTCCTATAAAGTGGGTAATTGTTTTTTCCAAGGGCTAAATCAAAGGCACAGGGGTCTTGGCCTCTGTGCCAAGGTCTCTGAGCCCCCTGGGCAGGGGCTCGAGTCCTCCAGGGCAGCCAGAGGAATTTCCTGGGTTCTGACACAGCATGTCCTTCTCCTGGACCAGGATGGCAAGGAAAAGGATGGCTGTGCTCATGGCCAGGTAAAAAGCACCTGGGCTTGGCTGGAGCAGCCAGGGGAGCACCCGGCTCTGCTTTGGATCCTGAATGGCAAAATCTGTGGTTTCCATGAGGAGCACCCCAAGGGCGATGCACGGGGAAGGAGCGAGGCCCAGCCCTGCTGAGGTCAGTGGAAAGATCTGCATCAGCTCCCCTGGCTGCAGGCACATACTAATTCCATGGTAAAATATAAAATTATGTATATTTCACATATATACATATGTATGTAAACACACAAAAATCTTCCAGGCAGCAAACACCGAGTATGACAGGTGGAGCAGCCCCACTTGAGCTCAGGGCCACGGGAGAACCACAGGGTCCTGTCCTAGCTCCACATATCTTTTGCAATAATTAAATCATGGCACAAAGTGAGCAAATCGTATGTCATCTCAACCAGACCATCCATATAATTGCCAAAATCTAATTTAAGTGACAGATCCACTGCAGCATACGTTTTGTGTACGTCTAATGAATTTGTATTTCCAGCCCATATATTTTAACTTTCTGATCGCATTAGTTCTTTGGTTGAGTGTCCACACACCAAATAAACATCTCTGAGATAATGATAATGCACCACTCTGCTTTCCCTGTCTGCCCAGACCCGAAAGCAAGGCGAGATGAGGCTCTTGTAGCTGACAGTGGCATGTGCTCTTTTTCTCCCCCCAGCCCCCAAAATGTGCATTGTTCAAAATTGGCCTATTTCAATTTTCCTTTTAAAACTATAAGCTTTAACTCTCAGAGGTGGGAGTTGTGTAGGAAGAAGCTGCCAGGTAACAGATGTATCTGTTAAAGTTGCTGCTTGAGTGTGGACAGTAATAGGATTTCCAGAAATGAACTGCTATTTTGTGAGGCACTAACACAGAAATGTACAGTGGGAAATGAGAGCTTGAACTTTGCTTCTCCCACAGAATTGAACCGTCTGTTTCAAAGAAGGAAGAAAAAAGGAAAGATTTGAAAACAACCCATTTTCCACTGCTTACCCTTTAATTTATATTTAATAAGAACAATTTTTTGCTTTGTTTTGGCATGTAAAAGGCCAAAATTTTATAGGATGAATTAGACCTGAATGCATCTCTGTATCTGTGTCTCCATCTGTGTATCCCGTGTCCCTCTTTCTGCCTCTGGTGAGAGCTCAGGATAATGTGGTGATGTTGCATGAACAACATTTCCTTTGATAAGGTTGCACCAAGGACATTTTCTGCTCCTATCTGGCCACTGTGCCACAGCTTTATAGTTTTTAAGATGGCCAAAAAGATTTGTGCCATCTCCCATCTGAAAATAAAATAAAATCAATTAAAAATGAAATAAATAATAAAATTATAAAATATAAAATATAATAATAATAAATAAAATAAAATAAAATAAAATAAAATAAAATAAAATAAAATAAAATAAAATAAAATAAAATAAAATAAAATAAAATAAAATAAAATAAAATAAAATAAAATAAATAAAAGCTTTGAGTATTAAAGGCAACAGCTTGATGAAGGCTAAAGGTTATGTCCAGTGAGTGCCCAGAAAGGTTTTCCAGAAGGTCAGCAGAGCTGCTGGTGCTGCAGAGCTCCTGACCTTGGCCAGGCCACCCAGACCTCTGGTGGCCCCTCACCTCACCTTTAAACAAACTGGACTAATTGAAAATTCTTTTCTGCCCAGAGAGGCTTCACTGCTCCTTCACTGACTGACTTTTCGAGTCTGTCGTGGGTTCTGTGCTCTGAAAGGCTTTTAGTCTGGGAAATTGATGATTATGAGACCTTCAGTCTCTCTTTTTGTCTGTATTTTAAAAAATTGGAGGGGGCTGGTTGTGTCATTCAAGATGTAAGAGCATTAAAAAATCAAAAATACATTGCAAGGGGGTACTGTAAGAAACATTAGTGGTAAAAGTGGACAAAACTCTTTACAGTAAAATCACACATTTACAATCAGATCACACATGATTTCGTTATGTTCTTCATGGGGTTTTTCCATGAAACATGGAAAACGCCACGCTGATTCAATCCCAG
This sequence comes from Camarhynchus parvulus, assembly GCF_901933205.1. Taxonomy (NCBI): domain Eukaryota; kingdom Metazoa; phylum Chordata; class Aves; order Passeriformes; family Thraupidae; genus Camarhynchus; species Camarhynchus parvulus. The sequence continues at coordinate 31,376,458 of NC_044576.1, read as the reverse complement.
GAGGTACTCCCAGCAGCATCAGCAAGGCTGGGACTGGGTCCCTCCTTTCTTTCTTTGCTTTTCCCTGCAAAGTCCTGCCACTTTGATAGGTGACATTTCCTATGGCAGCCTTCCCATTCCACATTTAGCACCTATTCCCTGCCTGGCAGTTTGCAGCCCAGCACTTGCCTAATTTTTTTCCCGTTAGCTTTGTAATTCTCCTCTTCACCCCAATCCTGTTGCAAAATTCAATTAGGGCTGGTTAAAAACTGCAAGTGCAAGTGAGCAGCACCTGGCACGAGGGCAGGCTGCAACATCTGCTGCCACAAGCAGCAGAACTAAAGGGCTGTTCAAAGATTTCTATTTATTCCTTGGGTTTGGGTGGTTTGGCTTGTTTTTTGCAATTATCTCAACCTCTTTATATTTTTACCATATCTGGGAAATAGAGACAGATGGCTTCAGGCTGTTTCACCAACCCTTTACTGCTCTCAAATATATATATATATATATATATATATATGTATGTACATGTATGTATATGTAAATATATATAAAATTGTATATATCATTTATATATCTATATGTATAAAATTATATATCATTTTATATATCTATATATATATAAAATAGATAAATATATTTGAGAGAAGTAAACATGCAAAAATATAAATTCTCTGAAATTAATATATTTATAATTTATATATATTTCATATTATATATAATTTCTTATATTAATTATATAATCTAATTTCTTATATAATTTACTATAATTTATATATATATTTATATATATAAATATATATAATTTATATATAAATTTATATATATAATTTATATATGTAATTTATATATATATAATTTTTATATATATATGTGTGTCAAATTTAAATTTCCCACCTTGCTACACCTTCTGTGGGGTTCTGAACTGGATCCCTGCTCTCAGCAGTGATAACCCCATCAGGGCTCAGAGGTGGGGTGCTCAAAACCTGGCAGAACTCTTCAAGGAGAGGGATGTGGGAGCATTCCTGGAGCAGGGAAGTTACAGCACTTTTGGCTTTCAGAAGCACTGTCTTTTAAAGGAAACTGCAAGATGGTGAGTAAAGTGCAGACTGAAACAAAAGCCTCAGTGATCTTTGGCAGATTACTTTGGGAAAAGTATGGCCCATTTCAGAAAAATCAAAGCAAAGAAAAACATTGACTACAATTCAGAGGCCTAATGTATTATTATGGCTTTTTATGGATTTTATATATAATTTCCTGTAAAGTTAAGAGGTTGAAGTGATCTCTTACATTCAGCTGCATTATCAGCATAACACCAAACAATTTTCTACATCTTATTATGTTCACAGTTGACATACTATTAGAGAAATGTGCAGCTGTCTTACTCTGCTATTCATTTCCTCATTACTATTTTATAAATATATGATTAACAGTTATTGCAGCTGCCTAATTCACATTTATTGCAAATGCAACCCCACAAATGAATGTTCAAAGCAAAGAGATGTGGTTTTAGACTAATTTAAATTTTACAGTTCCATTTACCCTGCTTTTTAATTTACTATATAATGACCCTATTAGAATAAAACACATCTGGAAGTTCTTTGGGGAACATTTAATTTTCTGTGGCTTCAGTACTAACAGAACTTGTACCATAAAGGCCACAGATGCTTTGAAAACTGTACAAATTTTCACATTTCATGCCAAGATGCTGGTAATTGTACAGATGAGACAATTACAGCAAGGCAAAAGATAAAGTTCCCTCTACCCTGAAAGCAAACTAAAGAACCTCATCCTTAGTAAACTGCTTTTTGGCAATAACCATTTTTCACCCTCATCCCTAGAAGAAGAGAAATTTGAGGTGGAATAAAATGGACGCAGAATGTTCAGCCCAAACCCAAACAGCATTTTTCAAAGCCCTGGGACTTCTGCTTAGCCTTAACATCCTTGTAAAGGAAGGGAAAATGTTCTCTCCCATGCCTTTCCCAGCCTCATTGCCAGCCCCTAAGCTTCTCATCATCACTATTAAGTGAAATAGTAAATCAATGAGACCAGAGAAGGCTTTGGAGGTCAGTGGGCAATTCCATAAACATCCCACATTTACAGGTTGTGGCAAGGATACAGATGCTGCGAGTCCCAGCCTGCCATATTAGCAGAATCATCCTGAGAATTTGAAATTGATTTGAATATTAAATACAGATCACTGCAGCAGAGCTCTTTTACAAGAAAGGATGTGAATCCATTCTCATTGATTAGTTAATTTATGTTCTACAACTAATCGAAACACAAATCTCATTAGCCACAGGTCAGTAGACTTGGGGAGGGGGAGAGGGGAAAATCATTTGGATAGCCCAGTTAGCTGTAAAGATATAATTTTAAGCCAAACTGTTTAAAGGCAGTGCCTTGATCAGCATGTGCAGCTGTCAGCAAGGCTTTGTGTGGCTTCTCCCCAGCACTGAGGGTCTAAAATCTGATTTTTGGGAAGGTGGTTGCAGGCACTGAGCCCTCACAGGGAGCTTGCTCAGAGCCCAGGCAGAGCAAGCAAAGAGCAGAGTGTTTACACAGTGAAGGCACAGCTTAAGGAGTCGTGAGCCACGTTAATTAATGAATTAATTAATTCATTAATAGTGACCTCCTTCTGTGCTGAAGAAGCTCGAACGTGCTCAGTGGCCTCAGCTCCTTTCTCTGAGCGTGCTCAGCCACCCCCAGACAGCACCAGATGTCAGCAGCACTGAAATGCAGCTGGATCAGAGGTGCCTTGTCTGATTTCTCAGGAATATTCCGCAGTTTCTGCACCCAGGAGCAGCAGCAGTCACCTGGTGTGTTTTCAGCTAAACAGCTGATAGGATTTCCAGCTCAGAGGAGTATAAATATGGAAGCACGGGTGCTAGAAATACATCCACCTCATTGCTGAACACTGTTTGATAAATTAGAATTTGACAGCTATACCCTAATACAAAGTATTTGCTAATTAAATGAAAATTTCCCATGTGTTATGTAGGTTTTGTCCGTTTAGACTAGAAGTAATGGGAGTCATTTCATTAAAAGCTCATATATTGTACTACAATTTCACCCTGAAGTCTTTAAGCAACAAAGTTTCAGAATCAAATTATTATTCCAGGCAGATCCTTCTGTATTTCCGCAGTCCCTTACATTCTGTAATTGCTTTATACTCCATTAAACGCATGGAATAATATTCTGCAGTTAGTAATGATAAAAACAATAATAATGAACCCCTTGGAGCTGCAGAGCTCTGTGTACACACAAAACCAGGAGAGACAGGGCACCAAAAAGGGACTCGTTTTTGCAGCTGAGCAAACATGGGCAAATCCAGGTAAGAGACCTGCCCTGGGCATGGAATTTTTCACTTCCCAGTGTCAGCTCAGCACAGGCACCCTTCTCCTCCTGGCAGAGGAGGCAGGAACAGAGAGCTGTGCTCGTCCTGTGCAGCAATGCATCCAGAGGAAGCTGGTGATGCTCTCCAGGACACACCTCTCCCTCTGGAACTGAGCCTCCACCTCTGCAGGGCCTGCAGGAGCTGTGCCAAGGCTCTCCTTGGGATGAGGCAACTCCTACTCCTTAATCAAGAGGAATAATGTGGAGTTTTCCAAAGGAGCACCACTGCAGAAAGGTAGGAAACATAAAGAGTTCTAAACAAAGCCTCTTGTTTTGGATTGGCTTTGGGTGAGCTGTGGGTTTGGGCTTCCATGTGTTGTTTAAATCCATGCTGGTTTTATTTAAGAGAGAATCTCTGTCACAGGGACCAAAGCAGCTTGTGTGCATCACTCTTGCTCCTTCTGGTTGTTTCCCTGAGAAATATGGGAAATGTTGCTCCAGGAGCTTCAGGTTTCTCCACTGAGCACCAAGCTGTGACTGCTCCTCAAAGCAGGGACAGAGATTTATTGGAGGTCAGGCTGATCCAAAACCTCTCAGGTTTAGCATCAGTCAGAGCTAGAGGCAGAGAACTCAGAGGTTCTTGTATTTTATCCTGGACAAATCCAGTGACTCCTTGGGTAACCTTTGGGAAGTCACTTGACCTTTTTGATGTCCATTAACTCATGTGAAAACTCAGCAAATGGCAGGACCTTGCTGAAAAGCAGACACTTAAAACTGAATTTTCCTGGGTAAATAAATGAGAAAAACAACCAACAAAGAAAGGCACTGTTCAAAACTCATCCCGTGACCCCATTATTCATGGATCATTAGTGTAATAGGCCACATGGGATCCATAAAAGGCATTATTGCCTTTTATGTCATTGCGTATTTAGAGAGTGATAATCCATAGATTATTGAAACAATATAGACTCTAACAACTCCTTCCAACCTATTTTAAGAGATCTCAAGATTTCAAAAACAATAACCAATGAACATTATGTATATATCTATATATATCTGTATATGATTTATGCAGTAGCAGCAACTGCAGTGCTTTTGCAAAGAAAACTCCTTTTAATCTCTGGACTGAAAGCATCTAGTTCACATTATGGTAAGTAGTTGGCAAATGATCATTTTATTAAGTTAAAGGCACTCATTAGTGCTGCTTTGAAAAGGCTATGAACCCTGCCCCTCCCTGCAGGGAGTATTAATGCCTGAGATGGCTGAAAATACTGATAATCAAATGAAGTGCAAACAAAAAGGCTGCATCTAACAGCACATACACAGCGTTTTTCCTTTTGGTTCAAACACCATTATTCTCCATTCTGCAGCCCTCTTTTTTTTTCCTTTTCTGCCACAGACAGGTACTTTACTGCACGTCTCTCTCTGAAAAAGGCATTGGAAGCTACTATCTTGAAATTAGTTCTAATAATAGTTACAAAGGAACAGAACCAAAACCCATTTGAAACAGAAATGTGTTTGTACAGTAGAAGGTGCTGCCACTGTCTTGTATCTTAACATTATCTCTTTGTTTTGTTTTGTTTTCTACATTCCACATCCTCAAAGTATTTCTGTAGGAACAGGGCCCATAAATACCAGTAAGAGCCTGCACCCAGAATATCAAGGGTGTACCTAAAACAAACAAAGAGATAAAAAATCTCTTCACTCAGAACAGTGGTGGGAAGGGGCCCACACACCTCATCCAAGGTGACAAGGGACAGCTGTCCCTGGCTCGTGGCCCTGCTTGCCACCACCCTGCAGATCTGAAGGTGTCCTGCTCCTGGGGGTGTTCCTGAATTCCTTCCAGCCCAGGTAACTGTGCTGGCAAAGGCCTCAAACAACCCCAGCTCACCCAGCTCACAGTGACCAACAGCAGGTGAGGAACTGAGCACCTGGAGAGCTCAGCCTGGAGGACAACTCTGCCTCCAAATGCAACAGCCTGGGGGATGAGCACAACCTTTTCCACCAGAAACATGCACGGAGTCCCTTAATGGGACAGTTGTCCTAATTTAAGGCTGTCAGATGTTGGGGCAATACAAAACTGCTTAGCCAGGGACGGGGACCAAGCTCTCGATCCTAATCTCTAAAAGCACGTGGTTAATGTGGCACAGAACACAGCAGTGCAGCCAAGGAGGACATGAAAACCACACAATTAGACAGATATTTGGGTAAATTCAAGCTCCCATGGGTTTTAATCCGTAGGCAGCATCTCTGCTTGCAGCTGTGACTGGTGCCTCTCTCACCTTGCAGCCATTCTCAGAAATTCTCTGCAGGAGCAAAAGGCTCCTTTATCCTCCCCAACTTCCCAGGAAGTCAGGCCTCACATTTCCAGGGAAATAAGATCTTGTGAACCTGTCTTTGTTACTCTGAGATTAGGCTGCTATTACCAGGAAGGGAGCAAAAATATCAATATAAAAAGACCTTAATCATCCTACTTATTAAACACAGTTTCACTCTGCCAAACTTTTAAAAAAAAAAAAAAATATTTTTCTCAAAGCACCAATTAAAGTGTTACAGGACTTTTTTGCCTTTTTCCCCCCATCACAGCTGATTGCTCACATCTCTGATTGTAAACACCAGCTTTCTTTTTTATAGCTGGGTATCTCCTTCCTCTTCTTGTCTGATTGTCTCTCAGGTGCCAGAATTGAGGATTTGTGACATTGCAATTGCTTCCATGGCAATGGTGGCCACAAATAAATTAATAAATTCTGTACCTCCAGCATGACAGTCAAAAATCCAAAGCCACAACTTTCTGCAGTGGGGATGGCAAGCTGCAGCTTGCAAAGAGAGAAGTTGAATTTGTGCTTTTTATTCAGTTTTCTATTTCGCATCGCAAAATGCTTGGCTCACAATCCCTCTTTGTTCTTCTGAAAAATAAAAAAAAATTAAAGAGAAATAATCAGAAATCAAAAATTTGAAAGGTCTCTGGTGTTCTTCAGATGCCTTGGGCTGACCTTTGCCATGGCTGCAGTGCAGGCACGTTTGACAGCAAATAATGAAGTGCTAACGAGATTGAGGGACATCATGAAGGATCCTCAGACTTCCTGATGAAATCAAAAATGTATTCTGCACTTTTATTTTAAACTCTTAGCCACTCTCCCAGCAACTGATGCAGCTCTTTTTCTGATACCAAGCCTCCCATATGCCATTTGTTGAAGGAAAACCTCAATCATTACATAAACTAAATGTTATGTGATCATATTGAGTATATTTTTTATTTGGCTCTCTGAGCTGTAGCCAATCCTGCTATAATGTGCTTTTAGGGAGGCTGGAAGAACATGCAGAAGGCCTCAAGTCTGCTTATGCATAGGTCTGATCCTGGACTGGGATTCACAAGGAGAGTTCAAGTTTAATTTGTACAATCATATGGAGCAATGCCAGTTTTGATCTATTATTGCCTATTCTTGAATAACTGTATTGTGAAAAAAAAACAAGCAAACAAACCAACCAGTTTTTAGTCTCCAGACTGCAAATTAGCACTTTTCACAGGCACTGTCAGGGTTTAAGTCTGTGAAGTTGCAGTGATGTGTGCTGGTTAACAATGCAGCCCCTTACATTTTAACTAAAAAAATACAGATTTATGTCAAGTAGCAACACATCCTGCGCAGATTAATTTTCCTAATTTGGTCTCTAATAGCCAGAAAACTGTCTGAGCTCTCCTGAAGGCACAAGTAGCTGTATGAATATTACAGACTCTGTGTCTGGTTTATTGGGAGAATTTACTCACAGCACATTGAGACATCAGCTCGGATATGCAGGCGGGCAGGTTAAATGTTAATTTCCTTTCCACTGTACCATTTTCTAACCTCTGTCCATGAATCAAAGTGAGTAAAAGGTTCCTCACTCAGAGACATAAAACAAGTTGAACAAATTTTGTTACTTAACTGAGGAAGGACCAGTAAGTTCATTGATTTTTTTCTGTTTGGCTTCAGACATCCCTTTTTAATTAGTGCAAATTTTCAAGCATGATTTTTAATTTTAGAGTGTTATGTCTCAGATATTCCAGCCAGGTAGTTCAAAGTAGCACAGCTCCACAAGTGCTCATGTGTTTTAAAGAGAAAAATCCTGGTTTTGGTTGCAGCTGTTTGATTTCATGAAAACCAAAATCCGCTCCATCCCCTCTTCCACAAGTTCAGGAAGTCAGGAGCAGCCCCAGTAAAGCCAGGCTTAGCACTGGGACTAACACAAAACAACGTGGTTATCAGGATATGGAAAGCAGCCATTAAGTTCCCAGCTCTTTTAGATGGATCATGAATCTCAGACATCACCAGCAACAAGTCTCTTAAGCTGACAATCTGCTATTTAAAGAGTACAAGAAGAGAGGGAATTTAAGCTTGAGCCGAGCTGAGGTACATTTCTCTTTCTGTGGCAGCACTGACAGCATGAAAAGGAAATGTTTAATACTAATGAGGACTTTTAAATTTTTTACTTAGAGGATATTTTTGTAAGTATCTAAAAATTGTCTGAGTTTATTCCTGCTTTGAGGGAGCAAATTTTCCACAGCAGTCTCCAAGCATCCCTGTAGAGATGATACACAAATGCTGGTTTTAGGGACACAACCACACTTGTGATTGCAGACTGCTAGAGCTCCTCTCCTGGAGGGTTAATCCCCTTGTCAGCAGAGCATTAATTAATATCTGTGTCACACGAAATATGCTTTCACTTGTGGGGCTGCTGAGTCCATCTGTGCTCTCTTTTTCCTCTTTTTCCTTCTCCTGGATCTCTCATTCCCTGCCTGTGCTCAGCTGCTCTCCCAGCAGCTCACCCTGTTGCACATTCCCATCCTGTGGGTGATTTGTGGTAGATTTGGATGCATCCCCCACTAAATTCCACCTCAAGGTGTCCTGCCCTCCTTGGGCAGTGCAGACTGAGCTCAGAGATCTGACTGCAGATATTAATGAACTTTCTGCTGCAAATTAGGGCACCTTCAGAGATGAGAATATTCAAAGTGATGGCATTTACACACCTGAATTTTCCCTGGTACACAGAGAGGGAAAGGATAAGCCCACCTGCACCAAAATATTTATTCCATCATTTTGAAACAATAATTTCATTTCATTTTGAAGCAATAATTTCTACTTATGGCACCTTTGTCCCATACACATTGGTGTAAAGGAGGGATATCCTCAGAACCTCCAAGAAAACATCCCATTGCCAGGGCTCCTGTGAATGATGGGGGAAAGAGCAGCTGTTTGATGCTGACTGGGTGGGAAATGGGAGGCAAAACCAGCTTTTGAAGTAGTTGTCTCAGGAGTAAAGGTTACAACACAGAATGTCTGTCCCTCTCCACCTTCCCTCTCTGAGCTGAGTGTTGAACACACAGAGCTGCTTTGGGTTTGCACTGAAAGCCCTTCTAGCAAACACTCTTGGGTTTCATCCCCATTTGCCTGCTTAATTACCTGTGATACAGCTCAAGATTTACATGGGTATTTATATTTAGCCACTAGAAGAATAGTGTAGAACTTCTTTTCTCCCTTAAATATTTTATTCCCCTTCCTTGGAAAAAAAAAGATGGAGTGAAAACATTGAGGACATTGATTTTTCCTTCCAAAATTAAGAAGAAATTTAAAAAACGAAAGCTGGAAAGAAAACCTTCATCTACTTTCACACAAAAGATGTTTCACTTAAATATCAAAATATCACAATGGTTATAGGTTTGTGTTTTCTTTCTTCTGCTTCCATAAAATTACTTCTGAGACGTTTCTTGTTGACATTCAGCACGACTGGAGCAAGATTATTTTATGGCTAAGGAACAGAAAAATTTCCTTTTGAAGCCTCCGCAGTCTGGAAGGGAAAGGGGGCAGCAGAGCAGTCAAACCTATTTGGGATTACAGAGCTGCTCCTCTGTGTCCTCAGTCCTGCCCAGGAGCCAGGGGAGAGGGGACATCACAAATTATGGTGACCAAGGCCCTTGATTTTCAAGCATGTGCTGAAGTCTGGGGTGGAGTAAAATATATTGCTCTGATGTCCATGCATTGTACCTTTCCTCTGCTTCTGGTGTTAAATTTTAACCTAAGGCAAAAATGTAGGTTATGGCATAATTTATTAAAAAATCAATACCATATTCCCCAGTAATGGCACAAACACTCCAGCTTATAATAGCTTTACTGTAGTGGGGGATTTTTTTATCATTACTTTCCAATATGATAACGCTTGTTCTAAGGTCAACAGACATCACATGGTCGGGGGGAGATTTTTATGGGAGTGCAGCAGGAGCAGCTTTAACTGGTGCACGTGTGGGGCTGACCTCACCATGGTGGGATGGTGCACACACAAAAGGTGTTGCCACTGGAAAATTCCTGTAGATCCCAGTTTTCTGTCCCCATAGCCTGTGGTTCCTGGCTGATTTTCTGACAGCTGATCCCTGTTTTCTGTCCTTATAGCCATGATAACATGAGGTTGCTGCATGGTTTTCTGAAGATTTCCTGCCAAGCACCTCCTCCCAACCCTTTTCTGCATCCAAGCACCCCCAGCTCCCTGCCCAGCACACACAAAGTCCTGCCTCCCCAGAAGGCCGCCCATAAAAAGGTTTATTTGAAAATTAATTCCTTTCTCTCCTGGCTCTCTCATTAGTTGCTAGGTTATCTCCCCTCTATGATGTAAAACCCCAAACGGCTGCAAAGGCACTTTGTGTCTGCAGTTGGAGCGGTGAAGAATGGCCTCAATGAGATTATGCTAACTTTATATAACTTATTAAAATGAATATCAAACTTTGTTTTTTGCCTCATTCAATTTTTGATGTTAATTAAGTAAGCACAAGCATAAGAAAGGAAATTGGATTTGCTACTTAAGGAACTTCCAATAAAGCCATGGATGTTAGTGAAATGAGTTTCTAATAAACATTAATAAGTGTCTCTATAACAAGCAGTGCTTGTCTTTTAAGAACATTGGATTTTTCTCACAGGATATGGACAGCAATAAAATACATTTGCAAATATGAAGATATATTACAGGCACATTTTTCACCTCAGGCCTCAGTTCCCAGCTTTCTGAGTTTGTGACCTTGGGAACAATCATGGGCCAAGAAATTCAAAAAAACATTTTAAAATTCATACAAATGTAATTTAGGAGCAGCTCCGGCTAGATGGGAACTTTAGACAAGATTTTTACGGTGAATAATGATTTTCTTTGTCCATTTCAGACAAATTTAATGTTGCTACTACATTTGACATCAATCACCCAGTCATGAGCAGCCACATCCTTGCTCAGGCTAATGACAGGAGAGGAAGGTGCAGAGCCAGGACAGTGCAGCTGTGCACATGGAGACTCAGGGGCAGCCAGAGCTTCTATTTCACCTCTCCTGCTGCAGCCAGAACAAAGCTATTAGAGCCAAGCACGAGGGGAGCATCTCCCTCACAGCTATGCTCATTCCTCGCTCCTAAAATCAGGTGGGGTTTGAGAAATCCCTATCTGGGCAAAAGACAATTTCCAACTCACAAAACAATGTCTGGAGCGGATTTTGTCTGCCTGCTGCCCTTGCGTTTGGCAGCTGGAATGGGTGACAGGTGCACAAGGAGAAGAATTGTGGCGCAAGATGGTGACATTTTCACATCATCTTTTGAGCATAAAATGCCACCTTTTAAATGCAGAGGCACCGTGGGGTGCTGAGGGGGCCACACATGGTGGTCCGAGTCATAAATCAGCAACGACACACAGCACAAGAGCAGAGCTGGTTAAAGAAGAAATAAACGATGTTTTTTTCAACTAAACAGAAAAATAACTTGCCTTCTCCACAGTGGATCTGCCAGAAAGACCAAACTCTCCTGAACCCCAGAGGTTTCAGTGTTTCCATGGGATGAGGAGCTGCCTTTCCATAAGCTCCCATGATCTGAGCAGGGAAAAGCAGCTTTTCTGCACAACCTCAGCGTGGTTCAGCTAACAGGCAATGATCCACAATCCATTCTGCCCACAGAACAAATCTCACAGGATATTCCCTCCCTCACTGCTCAAACCTGCTCAGAGGCTTCTGGCAGAGCTGCACCAATCTGTTGGGTTACACCTGGCTTTATGGGTGGCTCTGCCCTGCTGCAGTTTAAAATAACTGGAGGGGTGACTGATAAAATTCAGGGATCCTCTCCATCAGAACTTCCAGCAAAGCTAAAATTCTGGGCTGCAATTCCCAGCCAAACAAATGCACCCTGATTTTCATTATCCATCACATTACATCAGCAGAGGTGCTCCTGGCACAGACTGGCCTCAAACTCACCAACTCCAGCCACATGAATTTGTTTGCCCATAATTCATGTGATGCATCTCAGCCCACTCAAAGTAATCACTGCATCCCTTCCTGGTAATGAAAAGTGATTAATTTTCAATTATGGTAAGTATCCAATTTTTCACAGTGCAGCACTGGTCTAAGTCACCCTATCTCTAACATTCTAATTACAGACATTAAAAGTTCCTTATAATTATTGCAGAAAGATCAGTAAAATTAAAAATATGGGTTACTTGCTGCTATTATTACATTTGCTCTAATGCAGCCAAGGCTTAAATTTCTGCCTGAGCTGCCAGCCATTTCATCAATCTCTTTTTGTGACTTGTTTAGAACAACTGGTTTCTGGTTTTATTTCACAGGCTCAGTAACTGTTCCAACAGGTCTGTTAGCGGGTTGTCACTCCACATATTGTAAAGCTCTAATTAAGCGAAACAAGCTAAAAATCACTAATATGTGCCTTTAGCAAAGTAGCACTGTAATTATCTCATTTAACAGATAACTACTTGTATTTCATTTTTCAAAGCACAAAGAGAAAACTAGCTCTAAATGTCACTTTTCAGGCTCATTAAACTCACTAGAGAATTATCAAATTAGAGATTTCTACTACAAATATTATAATAAACTCCGTGAGCTCACATAAGCAACATGAGGATTTGGGGAAGGGACAAGTATTAGAAAATATCCTGTTTTGCAGAATAAATGCTGGTTGCATATCTGCAAACAACATTTATTACAACCTTATGCAAATTTTGGTCCCCTTTAAAAGAATCCGAAACATCGAATTGTCCATTGCACATATTATATAATATAATATAACCTACAGAATTTTATACTCAAGTGCCAAATTCTTTTTTTCTTTCTCAACATGATCATCTCTTTTCCCTTAAATTTCCTTTCCTGAGTTACTCTTTGGAACTGGATGGGAAGTGGGTGATAAAACAAAGTTATGTAGATGTCAGCACGCAGCTTCAAGGGGAGATTTATTTGTCTGTGTGTCTGATGAAAGCACTAACACGGATCCAATCACCTCCCATAACCACTGCCAGCTCAAACCAAGGCATTTACATCAGAGCCCCAGGCCTGGACTGCAAAGGTTCCATGCAATAACCAAGTCATAACCCATAACTTGTTCACTTGCACTAACAGTGTAATATCCCTGGATTTCAGCAGTGTTTCCATAAAGCAGGCTGTACCCATATCTGCATTTATTTCCGTGTCACTGTAGATGTATCTCTCCTTGCTGATGGCAAAACTAGTGCCCACACACAATGGTTATGGAAAGCCTGAGAGATATTTCCACACCAAAGCAGCCAAAAAATTGGAAACAGCAAAATGAACTCAGTAGGAAGTGCTGTATCTGGTGTGGGCTAAAACCCCAGGGGTCAGGAGCAGAGGGTGCAGATCACCCACCCCACATTCAGGACATAAATCATCCTGCTGATGGGTGAAAACCCCTCAGCCCTGCTATGAAAAACCAGTTCAGCCAAACCACTGGGATTTTCCATCCTCTTTAGCACCTTGTCCCACCCAGGAGCGTGTGCAGGCCACCAGGGCCAGCTGGATCCATCCCCTGAGCCAGCCTGGCCAGGCACAGCCCATGAGGTTCCACCAGGGATGCATTTGGGGTTCCACCAGGGATGCATTTGGGATTCCACCAGGGGTGCATTTGGCTGCTGTGACTGATGCCCTGGGATATTCCTCAGAGTGCAGCTCCAGCCCTGGAAGGGAGCGCACAGAAATGGAGCTGCATCCCAGGGCATTTTGTATTCTGCTGGGCTCCTCATCTTGCATTATAATATGGCTCAGAAGCCTCCTGTAAAGAAAGTTGGAGCAATAAAGCCCTGACTGATTGATTGATGCATCACCACTTTTAGGGTCCGTTGCACAAACTATTTGGATAGTGGAAGCCCATAAAGTATAATGTCTGTGCTAAAAGTGACACAATGAAGGAGATGATGCACCTGCTTCAATTTCAGCTTGGAGTCATTATTTAGAGCTGGGGGTCTAGGAGTTGCAAAATACTGCCTTTCTAGTTCCCTACTGGTTTGCCACAAGATAAATGTCTAAAACTAAGGACCCCGGGCACACAATAATAAAAACCTTTTTAGAGTCTAGACCCTTCCACTAGTTAAAGGAAACCTATTCCCATTTTTCTGTTAGGAAAAAAAATGGGATGCAGTTTCCCAGTGGCAGAGATCAAATTTTTTATTTATATTAAAAATGCAGGATTTGGAGAAAGAAAAAAAAAAAAAAAAGAACCCAAACATACAACCTTGCATGGACAAGAGCAGAGGGTTGAGGGCAGATCTGATCTCAGCTCCTCAGCTCTGATCCCAGCACGCTACAAAAAGGAGCAAAACTGGAATCTTAGACACAAACCAGCCTGGTAAATTAGCTGGTGGTGTCATCTCCATCTGGGAAACACAATGAAGAATACCAAAACACTTCTGAAAGCTGGAACTAATCAGAGCATAGTGCTGGCACAGAATTATTGGCCAAATCAAGGTTGCCTTTCCCTTTGGTGAATTCTGGCAAACGTAAAAGATCTGAGCTACAAAAAATTCAACCCAACCCAAAAATTGCAAAATCACTTCAAGACTGAGCCCCCAGCTCAGTCCCTCCTTGCACTGTGGGTTTTACAGGTCTCAGACATCTTAGTGGGAACACATTCCTCTCTCAGCTTAACTATTGATAAGTTTTTAAGGACAAAGCCTGCAAGTTTTCCATTCCCACCTACATTAAGAGCAGTTGAGGCCATTCAGATAAGATAGCCCCAGAGGGGTTTTTTTCCCCTCAAACAAATGCTCAGCTCTTTCAGAGGTTTTGCAGCTATTTCAGTCAGAATGAATGATCTGTGCATGAACACAAACCCTCACAGGCAAAACTCTCTGAGAAACAGCGGGAAAATGTAATTTGTGAAATTCACTTGTGAAGTTCTCCCTGGAAAATGGGGACATGGACCTTTGGAGCAAATCCTGAGATGGCCACAGAGATGTTCAGGGGGCTGGAGCATCTCTGCTATAAAGACAGGCCGGGAGAGCTGGGGCTGTTCATCCTGGAGAAGGATCCAGGGAGAGCTCAGAGCCCTTCCAGGGCCTGAAGGGGCTCCAGGAGAGCTGGAGAGGGACTGGGGACAAGGCATGGAGGGACAGGACACAGGGAATGGCTCCCACTGCCAGAGGGCAGGGCTGGATGGGATATTGGCAAAAAAATTCTTCCCTGGGAGGGTGGTTGGGCACATCAAGCCTTGAAATGCAAAGAAGGGGAAAGGAAGACCCAGGAATGGGAGTTTTATGGGTCCAGCTGATGCTGCCCTGGAGTTCAGTGGTGATTGAGGCTGGAGATGAGCCAGGAACACACCTGGAGGAACAACAGGGTCAGCCCCAGGCTCTTGCCTTCCACATCAACCATTACTGGGGCAAGCCAGGTGGGAAGAGCAGCGAGACAAAAGAGGAGTGAGCTCAGACTTTGTTCCCAGACCAAAAATGAATTTACCTTGAAACGATCCTTTCATTAAATCCACATTGTCATTTCCAGTAGACAGGATTGGATCCATGGAAATTGTGTGTTACATGTTTTTCATTTATAGGGAAGAGGCTTGGCTATCAAATGACCAAAAAGAGGAAAGGTTAAAGAGTGTGACTTATTGAGCAGTGACCTTCAACTGTTCCTGCAGGAGATCCATTTTCCCTTAAGGAACAGAGCTAACCTTTGAACCTCAGACCTTCATATTTACCTTCAGCCTTCTGGCTGCTCCTGACAAAGCTGCAGAAGAACAGTCCTGGACAGATCAGGTTTGCTCCACCCTTCTGATCAGCCTGGGGTACATCTGGCCCTTCTCTGCCCTTTGCACCTAGATTCCATTTGCTCCACAGGGGCAACTTTCCAAGGTCAGGAATAGGCACTGCTTTTCCAGACTCCTCACAGTCATCAACACAGATTACTTTGGATCCCCATCAAACAGGAGCCAGTTGAATTACCCCAACTCACCACCACAAGATCTCCTCTCTGTGTTTATACCATCTGCAGGGTTGCCCTACAAAGCAATGACAAATATCTTTTCAGATCAATGGCCCCTGCTTGGAAAATAAATGTCCTGGATTAGCCTTGGACATTTGGGTAGCAGTAGGGCATCATTATCCTGCAGCAATATTCTTGTCTGTTGACATTGTCTCTTCATTTTTATCTGTTGCAGACTAAACCAGCATTGATCAGAAGGAAAACTCTGCATATGATTTTCCAGCTTGGTGTCACCAGAGCTGCTACTAAACATTTCACCTTCAAAGAATTTCTCTTCTATCTTCATTCCATCAAGAATGGCTCCTTTTCCAAGAGAGGCTGTAACACACTGCTGCAAACTTCATCCACCAAAAGGCTGTATCCATCAGTTTTCCCTTCTCTCTACACATTCCAGAATTTTCTCTGCATTTTCCACAGCTTGTTGGTCTTCTGTTGGGAAAAAAAAATAAATATGAGCTATGATGCAATGCTACTGACTCAAAAATACCAAATACAATTCCCAGCCCTGGTATTTCTCCCATGATTTTCCTGATCCATACCAACCCTGACCTTTGATTTCCTTCATATTTTAAGCTTGGATCTTCCATGGAGTGATCCTTCTTTTTTTTTTTATTGTGGGCAAGTGCCCACTAAGGACCATTTGCCTGATCTTATATAAGTGAACTCATTATGATGGGGACCTCCATCAAGATGGAGATCTTCAAAACAAACTCAGCCAAACCACCAGTTTGCTGTTTCCTGGCTCCCTTCTTCAAAGAGCAGTGCCAAAAAGAAAGAAGAAGAAGAAAAAGAAAAATCAGCCATACCTCACAGGAACAGCATCAAGCAGAACCCATCCATAAGATGCTGTAAAAAATTTGCCATGAGTCTCAGAATCACAAAGGTCAGGATTTCTTAGCTGAGTATCATCGCCCATAGGTATGGAAAAATGTCCCACTGTTTAAGAGTGCTACAATGCCTCCTCACAATGGAGCAGATAAAAAAGAGCACTGCAGCTTTAACTTTATATTTCTGGCTTTTGTTGGCTGAAGCGAGATCCTTGGTGTTATTTTAATGCAGCAGCAAAGAGCTGCATTTAATACATGATAGGCTCAAGATGCCTCTTTTTTTTTCCACTTTTTTTATATGTGTGCTGAATATCCAGCACGTAATTGAAAAAGGAAAAGGAGCTGCTTGTTTGCTGCCTGATCCAGGAATGATTAAAGGTAGAAGTTTTTCAGGCATTACTGACAGAAAGGGTATAGTTAAAGCTGCTTTAAAAAAGAGAGCCTTCATAAAGAGCCACTACTCAAACCGCTATTAAAAGCAGGGAGTGAAATGCAGCTTCTTCACCAATTACTGAGAGGAGTGTACACCTTAGAGCACTCTGAATTGTGTCCTCCCGGGCTGGCAGCTCCCCAGCCCAGCAGCCTGGGCCAGGCTCTGTGTGTGTGTGTGTGTGTGTGTGTGTGTGTGTGTGTGTGTGCTGGGGCTCTCAAACCAGTGCCAGCCCATTCAGGGCTACATTAGTGCTGCAGGAGGGGCAGGAGGGGGCCACAACGCTGCACCAACTTCACTCCTCGCCCGTTGTTTGCGACCCATTTACAGCTGAACGGCTCTGAGCAGAGACAGCTCTAAATGACTCTCTCCATCTCTTCACCAAGCCACTTGTTTTTGTCATTTCTTTCTCTTTAAAAAAAAAAAAATCCAGAGGAAATAATTGATAAACCCGACGCCATCCACCTTAAAGGCAAATGCATATATCCACCTGGTTAAAATTCCTCCTCTTTCTATTTTCCATCTCCCTATATCCATTTTGCTCGGCGCTGTTTAAACAATACTTCATCAAATGCAGCCCGAAGCAAATAAAAAGCACAGTAGAGTAAATAAAAAGTTAAAAAAAAAAAATCACAGGCTGGAGGGTAAGTACTTTTATTCCTGTACTTTCATTGCTTGGGGGAATTATTATTCCATTGCTGGTTTCAGGAGGCGGGGGGACTGGGGGGGGTGAAAGGACAGCCATGTTATTCGTGAAATGGATTGCTCCTCTCACTGCTTTTCACTCCTCTGGGTTCTCAAAAGTCCAATGATTACAACAAAGTGTGGCCATCTATTCCGTCTTATTGACAAAGGTCCTTAATTACTGCTGCACCAGTAATACCTGCTATTAAATTCTGCTAAACAGAGGCTGCAAATTAGCCGTGGATCCCGGTAACCTTTTGTGTGTAATTACAGGCAGCGGGATTGACGCCGAGGCTACAGCGCTGACCCGAGTCACAGCAATGGGAAACCTTTGTTTATCACCTGTGGTGGGGGCCAAAATGGGAAATTAAAAGCTCTCCATCAGTGGAAGGCCCTGGGAAGCCCCGGGAAGGCAACAGGAAGGCAAAAAGCAAACTGCTCTGTATTTATAACCGACTTCTTCAATTGCTGTTTAAACTCACGGCTCATTAACCTGGGGGGCTGCTCCAGCACGCCAGCCATGCAAAGTTTAAAATGGCAAAAATTCAGGTTGTCTTTTTGAGGTGTTCTGTATTTCATCAAGGCCTTTAACCTGCGTTTAAGAGCCCGTTTGCTGCACTTTGCTAACTCTAAACGGGTTGCGACGTTGCGAAACCAAACCCAACAACGCACAAATGTTTTGCATTTCCTTGGCAGGAGGCAGGTGAGCGGGAAGCCCTGGGGAAACCCAAAGGGTTTTAGTGTGAGCCCACTGGAGCCATCTCTGCTTGCCCAGGTCCCACCCTAGGTAGGACAGGCATCCCTGGTGTGCTCCAGGTGCCTGGGAGCACCCACTGCACGTATAGGTGCAACCTAAGTGCTACCAGAGCAAGAAAGAACCACCAGAAAAGCAGTGCTGGAATTCTTTGAGTTGCACTGTCCTTTTACAGGGTTTTGGTTTGATAAACCAAGCTCCTTGGAAAGGTGACATGGGCAAGTATCTCCCACTTTTCTCCTTCCTCATCCCCGGCCTTAACACCTGACTGGCGAGCTTGTTCTACTGTTCAACAACAAATCCAGCAAAAAATATTTCATAATATCCAATCCAGTCCTGGTTCCCTGACACACTAGAGCATCATGTCCATCAGAGCTCTCCCCTGACTGCCAGGCCCTGACCCTTGAGCCAGGGCCCAGGAGGAAAGCAGATCTGAACATCCATGAGTGGATATCAGATGGGCATCCTTGAGATGATGAGAGGAGAAATTGCAAAGAGCAGGGCTCAAATGGTTGCACTTCGCCATAAATAGCAGTTCCCACATAAATTTTTAGACAAACAGCTAATTAATCCTGCCCTTATAAACAATTAATTTAAGAAGTCTCAAGGCCTTTGTTGCAAACCCTGAAATCCTCACCCCAGCAGCATTTTCACATCTCCCAGCAGGGAGGAGCTTCTGCTTAGAGCTCCCCATTAATTCAGGTCTCTGGCCTGGGTCCTGTGGCTGCTGTGCACATCTTCCCTCTCTCTCTAACACCATGCAATCAAACACAGGGCTCTGAAGTTCTTTAATGCTTTATATGGGCTCATTTCCGCAAGTTACTGAACAATCAGGGTAGAGTGCACAGCACTTTGCAGTTCTGAGGCAAAGATGAGGTTCCCTAAGGAATAAATTTGATTCTATCCAGAGGCCTAGAACTAGAGCCATTCCACCCCTGAAGTCCCAACTAAGCACTGTTTTGGAGACATTAGTGATATTAAGGGCAGGTATTTCTCAGTTTTTAAGGATGAAGAGGCAGAGCATTACTGCACCTTGTTACAGACAGGGATGCAGCTCCCAGCCCTGCTCGGATGGCAGCCAAGGCCAAAGCACCCTCTGAAAGCAGAGACCTGATCCTTCACACCTGAGCAGCCATCCTGGCTTTGCCCCACCTTCCTGTGCACTGCCAACAGCCAAAACGTGCAGGGGCACATTTGTACCCTGCAGAAAATATGAGGGGAAAAATAATTTCCCCTCTTAAAAAATGGTAAAACCAAGCAAAAAAAAAAGTGGTCCTTGATCCAAATCTCAGGATGGATTGGGAACATTAGACAGATTCACCATTGTGGTGAAATCTTGCCTCCATGTGCAGAAATATGTATTCTCACAGCAAGGAGCGCCCTCTGTTAAGTTAACATCTTCTAAAAGATTTTTATAATTTTTAAAAATTCCAAAGCATTGCTGACAGTTAAAGCTGTTTGTGTCAGAATCACTTGAAATCCTAAAGTCTGAGCTCCTGGAGCCTTTATGAGAGGCTGTACTGACCTGTCCCTATATTCTTTAGGAAATAAAATCTCCTGCATTCAGAAAAGAGTTTGAAAATTAGATCTGGAGGCTTTAAACCCAAAAGACAAATAAAAAGAAATCACAGCTCATTAGTTTTTAGAGTAAAAAGGGGTTTTTTCCATAGATTCATTTTTGGTGAGCACTTAATATTTTATAGCATGTGAGCTTAGCAATATCAGAAATCATGTTATAGAAATGTACTTATTACATTTTTGCACAGTTTCATGTGATAATGATAATGCACAACCTGAGAATTATTACAGGAGAATGTTTTTTCAGTTAACAATGTTAAGCATTACTAAGTGATGTCCTAAATCCTCTGTTTTAGCTCTCCCTAAAACATCCACTTGGCTTTAGAGTCTACTTCTGGAAAAACTCTCCATGACCTTATCCCAAGTCACTAAATAAATAATGCAGACACCAAAGAAACTGCCAGAAACTCAGGGAAGAGCCCTTCTTTTTATGGCTTGTGAATATTTGCATTCTTAACATATTTTTAAGAAGCAAATTGCCTATTAGAAGATGTGCTGTAAAATAAATATGAAATAAAAAAATCCATCCCTCTTCCTTTCTGACCATTTCTGGAGAAAATTCTCAAAAGAAGCCTAAATAACATTTTATCTGAAAGTTTCTATAGAGACAGAAAGTAGTTTACGGGGGTAATTTGTGCTTCATTGACTTTTGGGTATAAAAATTAAGCATCTGCCTTAATCTTTATAGATTTTTCATCACAAGATGCCTCCAGACAGCAGGAACTCTCATCCTGACCCATGTGCTGCCCCCCAAAGCTTCTTCTCTCCACTGCCAAGTGCTCAGACAGTCCAGGTGCAAGGTGAGAGAAAACATTCAACTTTTGAACAATTTACAATAACCTCAGTGAATCACAACCAATTAGAGGTTCAGACTAGACTGCATTTTTTTTAATGTTGCCTTACAGCTTTCCCTTCTCAGTCAAGCTTTTTTACCCTTTCATTGGGAGGGGTTCATTTGAGACACTGCAACATCTTCTGGGACCTAAAGGGAGAGACAAGAGAGCTGCAGAGGGACTTTCTGCAAGAACATGAAGTGAAAGAAGGGGGATGGCTTTAAGCTGAAAGTGGGTAGGTTTCGATGGGATTTTAGAAAGGAATTGTTCCCTGGCAGGGTGGGCAGGCCCTGGCACAGGTGCCCAGAGCAGCTGTGGCTGCCCCTGGATCCCTGGCAGTGTCCAAGGCCAAGCTGGGCAGGGCTTGGAGCAGCCTGGGATTATGGAAGGTGTCCCTGCCATGGCAGCGGTTGGCACTGGGTGGGATTTAACGTCTTTTCCAACCCAAACCAGTCCCTGATGTCATGATTTAGGGGCATGGTCTGAGGCTGATGAAGCTCAGTGGGAGAATCCCCTCCGGCGCCTTTATCAGGTGATGATTTGAACACCCACCACCTTTCTCAGGGGCACATCTCACCTCCAGGCAGAGCCTGCATGAGCATCCATGACTTTAGTAAAGCAAGTTTTAACAACAAAACCATTGCCTGATGTCTGAGGGCTGCCCACAGCTGCAGAGCAGCCCCAGCAGCTGCTGCTCCACAGAGACCTCGCAGCAGCTCCAGCCCAAGCCACCTTAAGGACCTTGTGAAGGCACATTCAGCTGTCATTATCACCATCATCTGGCCTTTCCTCTCTGCAGGGGTCAGAATTTCACCCTTTGTCAATGGGCTTTGTGTTAGCATTTGCCAACTGCTCTTTAAAATATTAAAACACAATCATGAGCTTCCAGAGCGGGATGAAGGTTGAGTTCTTTTCCTTCTCACTTGAAATGCCCTGAAGTCCCAGAAGACACTGGAAATATATGTGGTACTTCACAGCTCAGATGGCCAACACAAACCTTTCTAAACTGCTTGCCTATCAAAATCATATTTGGAATTGTGCTTTGCAAGTGTGTGCAAAATTTACATTACAAAAGATGCAGTGTGACATCGAGAAAGAGTTACTACAACTGTTCTCAACCACTGTAATGTGGAAAAGGGGCCTCCAAGGATTATTTTTATCGCCCTTAGGGCTCCTGTTTTGAAGTGCCTCAGCATGACAGCAGAAAACCTACAATTAAATATTGAAATCACCATAGCAGCATTTTTTAAGGAAAAAAGAACTTCTAAGAGACCTCTTTAGAAGCTGAGTGCTTCCTCGTCACATTACACATGCTAGGGAAATAATTTTAAAATAAAAAGGTAATCTAAATTTTATATTGCCCTGGATGTAATAAGCTCCTGGTTAGCAGAGTAATATTGCAGTAAAATATGAAAGTGAAATGTGCTTTTTGATTACATCAGGGCTTTCTATTTGCCACTTTAATCCTTAGAATTCAGCTGTTCCCTGTTCAGTCCTTTTACATCATCCTTAGCCAATCTGTCAAACATTTCAGACAGCCAAACCAATTTTCAGATTGTTCAGGACTTTGCCACAAGCGCCGTGTGCTGTTAATAAGATTTTCATTTGGAGTGATGCCATGTCGTCCATGTTTCCTATTGTATATAAATACTGAGATTTAATGGCTCCAGGTTTTGTTTAATGTTAACATCAACAATAAAAAAAGGGAGGTTCTCAAACGCCAAGCCCCATAGTGAAATGCACTAGTGACAGCCATTTGCAAGGTTAATGTTGTGGAAAACAACATCCATCTTTGAAACAGTTTCATTAGCCCCATACAGCTGACCTCTCCACATAATGTTGTCAAATGTGACGTGCATCAGATTATTGGGAATATGGAGATCAATAAATATGCAACACCAGCGCTCAGAACGCTCCTGGCATCATAGCCCTACAAACGCCATCCAACATCCCAAAGAGAAGCTGTCATCTGTCAAATCTACAGGCAAATAGACAGGCTTAAGGGGAAAGCCATGGGTGAGGGCAAAATACATGAGCAAAGATGAATGTGGGAGTGCAAAGTCAGGGTTCTGATACATTACAGCTCCAAAGGAACAGCTCCAGATGAACACTTTAGAGCAAGACTTGCCGCATTTGTTGTGTTAAATGGAAACCCCTGCATGGGGCACCCTCCTCGTTTTGTGCACCCACTGCTCCCCTCAGTGTTCCTCTTGTCATGAAATCATAGAAACTTTTGGGTTGGAAAAGGCCCCCAAGGTCACCGAGTCCAACATTCCCCAGCACTGCCAAGGCCAGCACTGCCCCACGTCCCCAAGGGCCACATCCACAGAGCTTTTCAATCCCTCCAGGGATGGGGGCTCCACCACTGCCCTGGGCAGCCTGTTCCAATGCTTGACCATCCTTTCTGTGAAGAAATTTTTCCTAAATCCAGTCTAAACCTCCTCTGGCTAATCTTGAGGCCGTTCCCTCTCCTCCTGTCCCTGTTCCCTGGGAGCAGAGCCCGACCCCCCTGGGACTTGTGCAGAACCAAAAGGTCCCCCTGAGCCTCCTTTTCTCCAGGCTGAGCCCCTTCCCAGCTCCCTCAGCCCCTCCTGGGGCTCCAGATCCTTCCCCACCTTCTTGCCTTGTCCCCGCAGTGTCCCTCCCCTCTCAGGGTCATCCCACCCTGCAGGACACATCCCAATGTGCTCGGTGTCCTGCCAGCCCCAGACCCAGGAGCACCCCAGGAACTGTGGTCCCCAGTCCTGGCACACTCCAGGTCTGCAAACACAGCCTAAGAATGGGCTCCCAAGGACAGCAAGGGTATGTTTGGATGTAGTAGCTCCCACAGAAGTCACCATGTTGTGATAATATAAAACTAACTAATGAAGAAAATTATTATTTCCTTTTAATTTTTTAAATAAATTCTATTGACAACAAGTTAATTCTGGTCTTAAGCCAGAGTACAACTCAGCAGCAGATAGAGAAATCAATGTGTATCATATCATCAGCCAACTTTGTCTTCAGGTCTAAAGATCTGAAGATATGGAGCAGTGTCAGAATTAAAGAGAGGGTTTAGAAGCTGATTTCAAAAGAGAAGAAGAGCAGGTAGTAGCTTGCATCACTGAGCTCCCAGTAATTTCAACCCAAAAATGAAGGTGCAAAGATCTGTCCTAGCTGGACTTTGACTGTAAACTAAAACTATTCAGGGACTAAAAACACCTGATTGCCTTTTTTCATTTTTTTCTGTCTGTATGGATTGGTTCTCATTACCCTGTCCTGGGTAATTGGGCAGTAATGCTCAGTTCACAGCTTTGGTGGGGCTGCCACTGTGATGAAATCCTGCAATAAATCTGTGCTTGGAAACACTCTCTGAGTGGGAGCTGAAAACTCCCCCAAAACTCAGAGGATGACACACCTGCAAACAGCACCTTCTGCCAAGGTATAGATGAATATTAAAGAGTTACAACGAGGACATGCTGTCCAATTAAAGAACCAACAGGTTGGGGTTCTGGGGGATTTTTATTCCTTATGTGGTTTTTAAAAACACTGCTCGTGTTGTGGAAAAAGAGGAGAACAAACAGAAAGCAGAAAGGCATTTTTGAAGTATACAGTTATAAGGTGCTTGGCTGATAATTTGCAACCTTGGTACACAACATACCTTTTAGCAAGGCTATTTATTTCTCGGGGAGAATGCTGCAGTACTTACGATAAAGGCCTCTGTTGGACCTCTTCATCAATAGCAAACCTTTAAGCACAGCACATTTCATAAATAGGAGTTCCACTAACACAGACTTCAAAAGGATAGAACCTGATAATTCAAAAATAGAGCTATATTAAGTGTTCCAACAGTCCATCCATAAAAGCAGTCTCCAAACGCCTCCTCTGTGCAGCATGACAGTCTATTAGAATAATGGCAGGGGAAAGCATAATTACAAGTAATCATTGGTTGGAAAGGAGCTAGTTGTTTTTGTAGAGTAAAATGCCTGACTGAACCCAGCAGAAAATGCAGTGCTGGTTCTAGCACTGAGGGCAGGCAGCCACAGAAAATAATCAGGGCACAAATCTTGAGTGATCAGGGTTTATTTTTTTAAACCCCTATGGATCGCTTCATATTTTCCTGGTGAATTGCACTTAATTTGCCGCCACAGTTTAAGTCCAGTTACAATATTATTGCTGCTGGTTGGGCAGTGACATCCCTGCAGCTGGAAGATCACCTTGGATTTGGAAGGTCCATGACTTAATGACTTTCTTCTCATCCATGTGAAGGCGTCCCTTCTTATGGCAGGAAGGTTGGACCAGATGAACTTTAGAGGTCCCTTCCACCCCAAACCATTCTATAGTTGAACTTCAGAGCTCCCTTCTACCCCAAACCATTCTATACTTGAACTTTAGAGCTCCCTTCTACCCCAAACCATTATGTGGTTCTATGATTTTAAGATAAAATCCAACCAATTCTCCACCAACCATGGTTTTTGACCCATTCCAAACCCTCCCTGCGGACCATAAAGGTGGTTCAGCAATTTGTGTGTGACAGTTCAGGAGGGGTTCACAGCTCTTCCCCCTTTCCTCAGCAATGTTGGGCTTGGGCCTTGGTCTCCAAGAGCTTGGAGGTGAAAGCAGCCTGTGTTTGCAGGTAGCTGACCTCCAGAAACCCCACCTCTGATTGTTCCTTCTCTCTTCTGCTTTCTGAGTGCTCTGCCTTCCCTCCCAGCTCCTTTGCACTGCCCAGCCTCAGACATGGTCCAGTCACTGTGACCCATCAGGAGATGGATTTGCTGCTGACTTCAGTAAAAGCAGCACTGTGGGGTTTAATCCCACAGATCTGTCTCTGGGATTATTTCTGGTTATGTTTGCTGGATTTGGGTATCTCAACAGCCTCTACAAGGCCCCTCTGATCTGCTATAGGAGGCCACAGCCCAGACTGTGAGGCCAAGGAACTGAAAAATTCACCTGGCATTGCATTCCTCAGCTTCCTCACCATTTTAAACCCCAGTGGTTTCCCTCATCACAAACGAGGCCAAGAATACGCTTGGACCAATTAAGCAATTATAATTATACCCCCAAGTGCCAATCACTTTATTCATTCTGCCATTCCACGTGAAGGATGAGCAACTTTTTTGTATTCAGCATGTAGAAAGCACTGCTGTAGCTGGGCCTGTACCTCCTTGCTGGTGTGATAATGCTTTTAAGGTAAAACCATCTCTTTGTGAGGACAGTCCCATTAGAAATGATCTGCTTAGTCACAGCAGCTAAAAAGTTTCAATGTTCATTACATTAGCTAGTCTTAAAAATGGAATTCAAACCAATTTTAATCAATATGGAGTAATAAATAAATATTAAGGAACTATAGCGCTAATGTGCAGGTAGCCTAATTAAAGTAACAGCATTTGCTGCACTCACATACCTTAATTTTCCCTACAAAATCCTTATTGAACCACTACTTTTTTAAAAAAATTGCATTTGCAATTAGAAACACTGAAGTTACATTATCGATTTTCTGCTAAAAACCTTTTTAGTAAACAAGCACAAACTACATTCATTAAATGTAAGTGCTTGGAGCTATGGTGTGAAATTCAATTCAGCCATTATCATGAATTACACTGATTATTGCTGTAATTATTTTCTCTTGGATACAACTGCATTTCTGTTCCTTGCTAGTTGTGTTGGACATATAACCATGTTCATTTTATAGCTAATAATACTCAACTGTAGTTTCAGCAATTACTATCACTTATACAAATCATTAAGTTAAGCTATGGGTAGCTAGCAAAATTAGAAAAAAAAAAGGTAGGTAAAACATCCTTTTATTTTTTACTTCTAAAGTAACTAATGGCATTAGCAACAGAGGAAAATTACCAATGTTAAATGATTTACATTAGAAAAAGTGATCACCCGTGGTACACTTTCACTGGTATTTCGGTCACAGTGAACTCTCCATTCAAAACCCAGGTAAACTATTTTTTTTACCACACAGGCCAATAGAATAATCCCTTTTTAAAAGTTTATCTCTTAAGGGAACAAGTTTCTCTGGAGGGCCATGTACACACTGACACGTCCTAGCCAAAAATTAAATATCCCAATAATTAGATCCATTGAAACAGTAAATTTCAGAGATTAATTCAAGCATGGCAACAAAAAATTTTCTTACAATTTGAGATCCTCTCCCAAACCCAACAGTGCAATCAAGAGGTTGTGTTGCAAGCAAGGTTTGTTGCACTTCTCAACCCATCTAAATTTACCCACTTTCAGCCTAAACCCACTCCCCCTTGTCCTGTCATTCCAGGCCCTTTTCCACAGTCCCTTTCCAGCTCTTTTGCAGTCCCTTCAGGCGCTGGAAGGGGCTCTAAGCCCTCCCTGGAGCCTCCCTTTCTCCCAAGTTGTTTTCATAGGAGACACAAGAAGTTTTGACCTGGAGATATTTTTAGCTAAGGAGGCATTTCTGCAGCATGTTGGCCATGTCAACATTCAGAAATTTAGGTCCCTTCCAACCCAAGTCATTCTATGATTCTGTGATGCTTCTCTGAATGTCAAATATATGGAGGTCTCTGTACATAGAGTATTGAAAAAAAAAGTTTGCAAAAATGCAAAAACTTTAACGATAACAGATGCAAATTTTCTGAAGAAGTAAAAATACCACCCCCTCTCCCAAATCCAAGAAAGCAATTGGAAACCTAGAACAAAATTCAATGGAAAATTTTAAAACCGCTGTGTTCTTACTCTCTGTCCCACTTTATGGCATGCTAAATTAGAAAGCACTGAATAAATAGCACAGAAATCCTACCTGAAACACAAGCATTAAACGCACAAAAAGACAATGGATATTCCCAGATATCTTCTTCATATAGGAACCTTTCCTCTGGCCACTTTGAAACCATGTAACTCAACCTTCAAAGCAGGGCAGATGTGTTGTGGAAGTTCTGCTTAGCTAACCATGAATACTAATCGCAGGGAGAATGATCTGCCGGGGCCCGCAGGGCATGAGCTCAACCCAAGGGCACAAAAGTTCCATCGTGCTCCTGCGAACAATGGGGCAGGGTGATGCTCTGAGTGTCAGGCAGCCTCCCTGAAACGGGATACCTCCCCAGCCTCTGCAGGAGTCTGGAGGAGAAAATGGAATCCCCTTGCTGAAGTAGCTTTGGAGAAGAGAGGATGAGTAAAGAGGAATTGTGTGTGTGTGTGTGTGTGTGTGTGTGTGTGTGTACAAACCCTTCTGTGCAGCTCTGCCATGCTGCAGAGAGCACTTTCAGCCAGGCTGCACACACACAGTCCAGCCCAGCACCCTGGCTCCTTGGCTGATGTGGGGATGAAGCACTCCAGGTGTGCCCCTGGGTTCAGCAGGAGCTCAGCAGTGGCTCCTCACTGATCCCTCCGTGGCTGGCAAGGTCACATCCCTGCCACAGGGCTCGGAGCTTTGGCCACAGCAGCAGAGCCCAAACCTCTACATGCTCCTGGAGGAATCTGAGTCGCAGGTCAGGGCATTGCTGCCAACAAAACATGACTGAAGTTCCATTGTGGGAACCCAGAGCATCCCCCTGGCTGTCCAGGATGGCCAGGACCCCTGGCAGGGGGCTCAGAAGCCCTGGCACGGAGCTCAAAACACCTGTGGGTTTGATTATGACCCCGTGGAGCAAATTACCAACCTTATATGGAGATTAGCAAGCCACACCAGTTTAAGTAGAATATTAGTGAAGTTATCATGGGGTGGAAAAGTAGATTTTAGGGTTTTTGGTATGGGGGTTCAGGAGGCAAGATGGAGGGAACTGGGCATGTGCAGCCTTTCTCCTTCTTCTTGGCCTCCATCTCCTGCTGTGATGTTGGCACTTTTAGATTGGTTTAGAGTAGAAGCTCACTGTCTAACACAGGTGATAGGTATTGGGAAGTTATTGTAAATATTGTACACATAGTTTTTAGTATAAAGACATAACGCTGCCCCAGGGGCAGGCAGAGTGCCTGGAACTGTCCTGCTGGACGGACCTCGGCAGGGCAACAGAAAGAATTTTATAGGTAAGATACAATAAACAACCTTGAGACCAAGAACTGAAGAGTTCTGACTCCTTCTTCAAGCACTGGGCTGAGAGAAGAGACTTTTAACAATCTCGGGGTTGCAGCAACCCAGAAAGGCCCTGAGATTCCATCAGCAGGCAAAAAATCCCACTGAAGATACAACCCCCGCACTCCCACGTTCCGCCACCCCACAGGGGCTGTGTCCCTGCTCCCCATGCACGCTGCACTCCATGAGCTTGTGAAAAACACTAATCACTTGTTTTTAAAATTTTAAAGCTTTAATAGTAATAAAATGGTTATAAAAATAGTAATACAGTTAGAGTAATAATAATTTGGATGATTTGAATTAGGACAATATGAGAAAATAAAAACAAAGAGTTACGGATGTCCGGGTACCTTTTTCTGGGCAGCATAAGCACGAAAAAGGCCCCACGTTAACAGAGGATTAACCCTTAAAAGCAACAGCCTGTTGCATATTCATACACCTCATCCATGATGCATAAATTCCATTCAAACACAGGATTCTGTCTGGGCAGTGTCAACTTCTTCCTCTGAATCCTGTCGGCGTCTTTAGGGCTGAGCAAGGCAGGAAGAAGTTAATTTCTTCTGATAATGGAGCAATAAATTCTCTTTCTCTGAAAGATTCAGGTGTCCTGTGG
Organism: Camarhynchus parvulus; assembly: GCF_901933205.1. NCBI lineage: Eukaryota > Metazoa > Chordata > Aves > Passeriformes > Thraupidae > Camarhynchus > Camarhynchus parvulus. The sequence goes on along the minus strand of NC_044576.1, from coordinate 31,347,121 downwards.
CTGCTGTCTCGCTGCTAGTCCTTTCTTTTAAAAAGTATTGTACACAGCATAGTTTCTGCTTTAACATTTTGTTATAACCTAAAACTATATTTACCACACTGCTTAAAAGAATTAATACAGCATAATTTTCTAAACACAACACATATAATATTCATTTCAATACTTGCAAAAAGCCAATCATAAAATATGCATTTTTCACAAACCGATTGGCATTGGCATTGGGACTGGGGCTGCACTCCATGAGTTGATGATTGGGATTGGGATTGGGATTGGGATTGGGATTGGGATTGGGATTGGGATTGAGATTGGGATGCTCAGCCCTAGTGAGGTGTTCTTGAGGAAGACAGCATCCATCTTTCCTTCTTCCAAATGGCTGGGATGAGTTCAGTTCTGCCTTGAGACAAGGAAGGAGCTCAATGATCAGTTCTCTAGAGGTCCATTCATTTGTCAGTGCCAGATGGAAGAGGGTTTTGAAAGGCCTGATGTTCAAGGATGTGCTATCGCTGTTTCAAAGCCAGGTTCTGCTCCCAAGTCCAGTGTTCAAAAGTGCAAGATGCAAAATCCCATTTGAAAGACCTGAAACACAATTTTCTAATGAGCATCACAATAACCCTACTGATAGCAGCTCTGTGGTGCCTGCCAGCCAGTACAAACCAGCCATATTACCAGCAAAAAAAGAAGGAAGTTTCAATTTTTGGATCAGGAGATGTGTAGAGCGAAGCAAAAACAATTAAAGGGGCTGTGCCTAAAAAATCCAGGCTGTAACTTTTGAAAAGCAGCACAAGTGTTCTCTGGACCCTCTTTGCCAACACAGACTGGGATTCCCTTTGCCCTGGCCAAACCCTGCTCCCTCTGAAAGCAAGAATAACCCATCACTGAATGTTTTTGGAAAGCAGTTGTATTTTTTCTTTCCATTTGGGATGTGTGCAATGAGACTCAGGAGAAGCCAAAACCAAGTTTCCAGGCACTGACTAGGAAGTGGAACAAACAGACACAGAAACAAAATATCCTGCTTGCCTAACAAAATTCTTAAAATGAGGTTTGTTTCCTTTTCCTGCAAAGCTGGGGCTTGGGCAGAGAAACAGAGAGAAGCTGGGGAGGAGGCCATGTGTCCCACTTCAGGAAAATCATGGAAGTTGGATTTTTTTTTGTGTAGGTCTCCCAGAGATGATGTAGGCAGATTAAGGGACCAAGTCTGGCTGAAATATTTTGCTTGAGAGCTTTGCTTTGAGATAAATGGTAAAGAAGCAGCATCACGATGGCGCTGCCCACCCAAAAAGAACAAAAAATCTAATTAGAGACAGAAATGTCCTGGGATGAGTCAATTCCCCTGACAAAACCTCCAGCTGCCCGTGGAAATGATATGCATGAAGGTTAGCAAGATAACGCTGTTCACTTAACCTGCTCGAGCACATCCTCACAGAACTTTGCTTTTTATTTGTTATTAAGGAAAACTGCAGCTGAGGTTTTCTCTCTTTCCTTGCACTGCTTGGATCTGCACAATTGAGGTACTTAAAATAACATTTATATGACTGCTAGCCATGGTTGATCAGTTAGAGTGACACGGTTCAGATAAAAGTTCCAATTAGGCCTTAACTGTTTCCTTAATAGAAGGACCTGTTAGGAGCAAGAAGGATTGCCTGTTAGCAGAAGAACAGAACTTTTTCACGTGGCAGATTATCAGTATTCTTTAGATTCACACATAAACAAGGCTGAAATGCAATTACATTCTCCACAAGGACCCAAATGCTTTTAACCTTTTCAAGGTAAAAGGAGTTTACAAAAAAAAATGTTGAAACTGCTGTTGAATTAGGTCCAGCAACCTTTTTTTTTTGTAAAGTTTTTGTTTCATTTTAATAATGGTTTAGTCTGTTTCACAGCCTGTGGCCTCTTCAAACCTGTTACTTTTAAAGATATAGCAGATGCTTCCTAAATGGAAAGGAAATTGTAATGATGCAAATCCCTATTCACATGATTTTCCGAATAGGTTTGAGCACTACAGGCTGTATAGGGCAGGTGGGGTAGTGTTACTGACAACCAGAAAAGGTAAAGTTGAATACAAATAGACAAATCAAGCACATGTGTTCGTTTGGAAGTTTGTAGTCAGCTCCTCAATCTCCATCTGAGAAAATAAGCTATTATCAGCCCTGAGTGGCCTTCTCAGCATCAGAAAGCTCGAAATTAACTTAATTGCTGAACTGCACCTAAAATCAGCTGCTTTGAACATCACAATTTGCCTTTTAGTCTCATCAAAATTCCAAATATGTTAAAATTCTAATTTGTAAGCGTGCTAAATTAACACTTTGAAACCACAATATTTAACCTGTTGGCTAATCTGATGTCAAGTGAAAACATGTCAAACAATATGGAAATCATATACTGTACAAAAAGCCACAGCAATTCACCTAAAAATCTTTAGCTTGGGGGTGCCACGAGGAATTCTGAAGTTTGGTTCCATTACAAGCCCTATTGAGCCTTTCCTCATACAAGTAAATAATACAGATTAATCTGGATAAAGAGAAGGAGTTTTTGTTTGGGAGTTTGCTAACATTTTCTTTGCTTTTGAAACATAACTTTGCAAATCCTTGCAGTTTTACAGCAGCAAGCAGATTTGTATCTGAGAGGAAATTGGCTCCAGTTGGTAACCCACCAAAAATATCTCAGAGAGATGCATGCCATTTGCAGGATTGCTCAGTGAACTACTTAAAACACCCATTTCTCCCCCAATTTCTACCCTCCCCAGAGTAATCTGAATTCATAACAATGGCAAGGCTTCTTTTTAGGGACACACATACATAGAAAAAGGCAAAGGACAATGGAGATGGGGAAGGATCTGGAGCCCCAGGAGAGGTTGAGGGAGCTGGGAAGGGGCTGGAGAATCCCTGAGGAGCTGGGAAGGGAATGGAGAATCCCTGAGGAGCTGGGCAGGGGCTCACCTGGAGCAAAGGAGGCTCAGGGGCCCCTGTGGCTCTGCACAGCTCCTGCCAGGAGGGCACAGCCGGGGGGGTCGGGCTCTGCTCCAGGGAACAGGGACAGGAGCAGAGGGAACGGCCTCAAGATTAGCCAGAGGAGGTTTAGATTGGATTTAGGAAAAATTTCTTTACAGAAAGGATGGTCAAGCATTGGAACAGGCTGCCCAGGGCAGTGGTGGAGTCAGCAGCCTTGGGAGAGTAGAATAAACATGTGGATGTGGCACCTGGGGACATGGGGCACTGCTGGGTTAATGGTTGGGCTCAATGGTCTCAGAGGTCTTTCCAACCTAAACAATTCTATGGACACCCAAACATGCACTCTGCTATAAACCATCAGTGTAAGACCTTCTCCCATCCAAAAGGAATTATAAAAAATCCCCAAATCTTCCTTCACAGAGCCTGCTGTTCCTATGTGGTGTTAAGGGCTGGAAAGAAGCAAGGCAGAAACTCAGCTCATGGCTTTTGACAAACTTGTCTCCAAACCATGAAGAGCTTGCTGTAAGAGGCTGTGGGAGGTGAGGAGCAAAATGTTGTCATGGCTTAGAAAGTAACTTGCACTGATGAAGTTCAGAGAAATCTCAGAGAAGTCTACTGAGGAGACAAATTGATTACACAACAGCAGTGACAGCCAATATTGATAAATGCAAGGCATGGGAAGATCAAAGTCAACAATTCCAACAGGAAATCGTTCTCTAGGGGAAATATTTTTGTTTATTTCAAATTTTAATCAGTTTTCATTAAGCATCCTTAAACAGCAAGCTTAGCATACACAGAATTTACCTGTTTTGAAGGAAACGAATAAAATTTCCAGTTTCATAGCTTTTATTGAACTTGTACTAGCAAGAGATATGAAAAGAAAGTATCTATTCTGCTATAGCTTCTTGGCTGGTTTGGGTTTCTGCTTTTTCTGCAAGTTTTGGACTATTCCTTATTACATTATGGCATTTGAACAGTGACAAGATAAATTGCTTTTAGAGTACAACACAACAGAGGACCTCTGGTTCCAAGTACTTCTAATTAGTTCCTAATGTAATGGTCCCATCAATGAATGGATCCTTCCTTAGCCTGGAAACCTCTCCAGAAAAAAGAGATTCCTCTTTCTCCTCTGCAAAAGTTTGCAGCAGGCAGGGAGCTGCAAATCCTGGACTGAGATGATTCATGAGCAGCCAGGCTGGAGAGGCAGCAGCCCTCACCCCCCTAGGAGGGGATGCAAAGGGAGAAAACACCCCCATCAGGAAACGTGACACCCAACTAATGGTTACAAATGTGTTTTCAAGGAGAAAGGGCTTTAGAAATCCTCTATTCTGCTGTGTGGGAGAGCTTTTGTTTTTTAAAGCAGCTTTTTCTAAAATCATCTCTAAAAAACACCCACCCTGTTCAAGACTACTCTCAGAAATGCTGGCTAAAATAGCAGAACTCATTTCTTATGCCAAAACCAACAGCAGCCAAATAAAACACAGCAAGGATTAAATCAATTTAACACCTCCTAGGGTTTCCACCAAGTTTTCCTAGAAGTGAGTGTGGTTTTGTTTTCCTGACTTTGCTCAGTCTTTTTTAAATTTCACCATGTCTTCTTTGCTTGTGGATGCTGAGTGTTGGGACCATGGCTGGGCAGGCATGAGACCACAGAAAAACAGGGGCTGGATCCTCAGGGGAGAGCAAAATTGTGTCTGGGATGGTGAAGAGCCCTGTGTGTGCTGCCTTTCCTCTTAAAAAACATTATTTCTTTGGTTTATATATATATATATATATATAGATTATCTGCATATTAATAGCATGCAACTGATACATTTTATATATATTAATTTGCTGTTGCATAAACAATTACCAGTCTTTCATGTTTGCTTCTTTACTGATAACACCTGTGGTTTATATTAATACAGGAATAAATACTAGGTCAAGATAGCCCCCAACATAGAAATTATGAAATATTCTGTCCCCAAGTATATTTTATATATATATATATATTTATATGTTTGTTTGTTTGTTTGTTTGTTTATATAAAATTTAGCATATATATAATTATATAATATAGATTGTATTAGGCATATATATTAATATATAATTATATATAATATATAATTAATGTATAGTATATGATGTATACTATATAATATATATTGCAATATATAAATGCAATATGTAATAAGCAATCTATAATATATATGTAATATGCAATATGTATTATTTATTATCTATTATCTATTATATTATATATTATATATTATATATTATATATTATTATTATATATTATATATTATATGTTATATGTTATATGTTATATGTTATATATTATTTATTATATGTTATTTATTATATATTATCTTTTATCATCTATTATCTATTATATTATATTATATATCTTATCTCTTATATAGTGTATATTGTATATTGTATATTATATCTTATATATTGTATATTATATTATATTGTGCCTATAGAGTGATTTGGGAGGATTTCACCTGCTGGTTTGTGACTTTCTGAAGAAAGAAACAAAGCAAAACTTGAGCAGGAATGCAGGGAGCACTGGCCTGGAGTCCATGCAGAGGGACGGGGCAATTACAGCATCTCAGGGTCTGAAGCGGGAACCAACAGCATGAATTGCTGACTGAAGCTGCTCTGTCCATGGGGAATTGCTCCATGCTGAAGACACAGCTCATCCCTGTCCTCATCCATGTCCTCAGTCCAGAGGCACACAAGGGATCTGACTTGAATCCCACAACATGGAGCTCTGGAGGAGAAGCTGGGGGCATTGGATAGTGACACATCCAATAACTCACAGGCTGGGGCAGGAGAGAAGCTTTTTCTCCTTTCTCCCTTAGGATCAAACCTCCCCCTGAGGCAGAGGTCTCTGCCTGACCCGGGGTGCTCCAGGAGGTGCATTCCCAATGAGATGCAAAGTGACCTCCTCCTCCTTGATTGAATGCTGCCCGAGAGCCATGGGATGCTGAGCAGCACTTGGACACAATCCAAAGGTGATGACTGTGCATTGCAGCCCTCAGAAAGATGGCCCAAGAACACAGCTCTCTCCTGCCCACCAGTAAGTAAAACATATCCCAGAGGGTTCTTTCATTATACTGCAATCAGGTTCTCCAAATCCATTTGCTGCTGGCAGCTCATCTCATTTCCCAGCCTCTTCCCTTTCCACCGTGCTCACTGTGTCTGTTCAGCCCCAGCAGCTGCAACTCAGTCAAACACCAAACCTTCTTCAGACAAGCTGGGCTTCATACATGGGAAGAAGACTCAAAAAATACCAGAGACAGGAGACAACCAAGCCTTCTGCTCCTGCCTTAAGTGAACAAACAAGTCAGATACAAGCACAGCCAGTCACACTTCCCCTATGCTTCTTTCCACAAATAATACTTCAATTAAACTAATTTATATCCATCTTATAATTTCCTTTCTTTCAAGTTCCTAATCTGGATTTGGAAAAAAAAATGAGGAGAGAAGGGAATTCCTGACATTTTCAGCCATCAAGAACTGGCCATGGCACAGAACAACTGGACTCTGAATTCCTTAAGCTGTAGATGTACCTCATCATTGAGTAAGTGTGAGAGAAGGGGGTTGTGTGCATCTGTGTGCACGAGCAACTTCCCTCTTGGCTTAGTTTTAAACTGCTGGAGGAAATCTTCAGAATGGGCAACAGCCACAAGGCAATCAGACAGACTGTCTGCAGCACAACGATTTAATTTGGTGCTGTTGCCCCTTCTGAAAAATGATGTCGACAGAAGATAAGGAGACAGGGAGTTTCAGATTGTTCTATCAGGACCAGTTCCCGGTTAGGAAGCGCATTTGAGGCAATTCAGGATTGCTCAGTTTTTCCCAGGGTGGCTTCCATTCAGGGGGACAGTTTGGAGCTGAAGTGAAGGCTCAAAGGGTTCCCAGAGCAGGGAGAGGTGCTGTGAGTTTGTACATATCCTGTACAACAGCCCCTCCTGTGCATATTTCCCTTGTTTTGCCATTCCTTCTGCTTGCTGCTGAAGCCATTTCTTCCTGAGAGTCTGTTTATTAATTGAAAATAACAAGACTTTTTCATTTTTATTTTGCAAGGCAGGCAATTAAAATAATCTCAGAAAATTGTTTCCCTATTCACTTAGGCTGTAGAGTACTGCAAGGCTAAACCTCAGCATTTACTGATGAGCTGAGATGGGTTTAGCAGGGGAGGACCAAGAGAGTGACATGACTCTGGCTCATCCTCTTCAACGCCACACAGGTATGTGTTTTCCATTGGGAATGCCATCAGCAGGGACCACAAGGGTGTCAGGAGTTGTTAACCCCTCTTTCATTGCTAAATACAATCATTCTTTTCCAATGCATAACTTATGGTGGCCATGATATTGTTTTGATGTTATTTATACATTTGGGTTTTATATTGTTTATACATTCATGCTTGTTCATGGTAAAGAAGCAGACCTGAGATAATCAGTGTGTAGTTCTGTATATCCTGGTGTATTACTGTACAAAGTGATGGATTTGGATGTGCCTGAGCCTGGCACTTAATAAAGGGCTGATCCTTGGATATTTTGTTGCTGTTGTGAATGGCAAACTTGAGGAATGAGTTCTGAGAAGCAAAGTTCCCTCAGTGACCAGCAGTCTCCCACTCACAAAACAAGAGGAATTGTGGCTCCACACACAGATTTGCTTTCCAGGATCTCGTGGCCATGGTTGGCTGAGAGTTCCTTGTCAGTGAGCAACACTGAGACAGAGAACAGCTCTTTGAGGAATATTCAACTGCAAGACATCCCCTCCCTGATTTAGGGCAGCTCTGTGTCCATCTCCCTGCCCAGAGCTGCTTCAGGGCCATTGAACCCACCCACAGAGCAGCGTGTAGAAGTGACATCAGCCCTTGGCCACCACTCCTCACTCCTGGATTTAGGGCAGTGAGCACGATGCTCTCTTCACCTCCTCATCCCTGAGGTCCCTGAGCAATTCCCTCCTCTGCCAAAATTCAGAGTGCTGGAAGCTGCTTTGTGGCTGAGCAGAGAGCAATGCCAGAATGAGGGAAGTGCAAAGGTGGCTCTCACAGATTCATGGACAAGAACGTGATTAGATCACCAAGCCTGCCTTTCTTCAGAAGGCAACAAGGAATTTCATAGCCAAAACTCTTCCTTGAACCCAGTAATTTGTGTTTGACAAAGACTTGCAGCAGGAAACTGAAGCCACACCCCATCCAGGCTTGAGGATGGCAGGAAGATGTGGATTCTCTGACTCTTAGTGCTTCAAACTCTCTGAAAAACTGACACTGACCAAACACAGTCTCAAACAGCCTGTGTTACACCCTGTTTGACAAGAGAACCTCATTCTGCACCTTCCTCTGCAAGTAACACCAGCATATCCCATGGCAAAGGCTCCCAAAATCTGGTGCCAAATCGCTGTTCCAGCCATGACCATGGAGCAGCCCAGGGTCTGATCCTGCAGCTCACAAGGTCAATGGGCTCTTTTGCCATTGCATTCAATCCGGGCAGAAATGACATTAAGATTTTTCCAGTTCAGATGTCAGCTATTAATTTGGATGATGGTTATTTGATTCCATGGAAAGCCAGTGGAATCAAGTTAAAAAGACAGAGATATATTCATATATCCTTAAACTGGGAGACACCACAAGTCACTGATAACCTAAATTAGATTGAGCTCGTGCTATCTCTAATTAGGATCTTTCACTATGAACAAGGAAAGAGGCCAAAGTGGATTAGCAAAGGAAATAGTACATGCATTGGCTCAAAACAATAACCAGAAATGTTGACTTCCATCTCAGCATGTCACGCATGAAAACAAAATGTTTCAAAAAGTATTTCCCCAAGAAAAACCTGAAAGTGTTCAGAATTAGAGAGACTCACTAGAAATGTTGGTGACATTTATTAACTAATTAGCTAAATGACCTTTTCGTCATTTTTATACACAGTTTTCTTTCATAAATATTTCATGAATTACATGTAATTATTAGTAACATCAACTTTACTGAATTAATTACTGCCAATTCCTATTAATAAAATGCATCTTGTAATAAATAATGTTAGTTTATTACAGAGCATTGGTCTCGGAGGTATTCACATCTGTCAGTTGCCTTCTACTTCAGGCTAAAAGAAAGGTAATCAAATAACTGTAATTATTGTACTAAATATATCACCGTTTGTTTAAAATGTCAATGGGAATGGATAAAGGCATTTGTAACAATCTGAACTATGTGCAGTGCTGTAAGTGCATGTGACAGAGCCACATTTACCAGCAGGACACGGGCCCATGTCTGGGGCTGACAGACAGAAACGTCATCAAATGGTTACTCCTCTGATTTACTCACAGGGGGGTTGCCTGCAGGCCATTGGCTTAAAGACACTAATAAAGTCGCAGGGAATTTAATCTGATGGCTCCTAATTAGCCCCTGTGAGAGGAGTGCTGGACTTGGGCCAGGCCTGGCAGACAGGGCCCCATGCACTGACCCACGCTGCCATGGCCGGTGGCTGCTGGGCACGTCCTGCAGCAGAGCAGCACTCAGGCAGCTCCACTGCCTGTCCTCAGAGAGCCCAGCCCGGCCTGAGAGGTTCATCTGGAGCAGGGCTGAGCTTCCCTTGCTCTCCTCAAAGGTGGGCCCTTCTCTTTGGGGATAGACCCTTCTCCTGGGGGATGGACCCTTCTCCTGGGGCATGGACGCTTCTCCCATGTCATGGACTCTTCTCCTGGGGGATAGACCCTTCTCCTAGGGAATGGACCCTTCTCCTGGGGCATGGACTGTTCTCCTGGGGCAGGGAACATTCTCCTCAAAGGTGGATCCTTCTCCTGGGGCATGGACCCTTCTCCTGGGGCATGGACGCTTCTCCCATGTCATGGACGCTTCTCCCATGTCATGGACCCTTCTCCTAGGGAATGGACCCTTCTCCTGTGTCATGGACCCTTCTCCTGTGTCATGGACCCTTCTTCTGGGGCATGAACCCTGCTCCTGGAGAGTGGCCCATTCTCCAAACAGCTGCTCCCCATCTCACCTCTGGCAGGCACAAAGACAAGCCACCCAGGTCTGTCCAGCTCCATCCTGAGCCACACAGCACCAGCTGGGGGTTTGAGCCCCTTTATCACCCCTTCCTCAAGAACAAGGAATAATTCTCCAGTTTTGTCTGAACAAAACTGCCTGATGTGCACATCTGAATGCCTGTATATTCACAAGCAAGGCCAGCTCAACGTGGTGACACCTGCCAATCTTTGGGCCCTGGAATAAACCCCAAACTTCCATGATTTTGCAGGGTTTTATACTGAAACTTCATAACATGATATTATCTCATTACGGTATAAAATGTACAATCTGAGCAACTGGAATAGACTGGGTTTCCTCTTCTCCACTTCCACCTGTTTTTACTTTTTTCCTTCATCAGATAAATTCCTAGACCTAAATGGTAGGAAGACTAAGAGATGAAAATGGAAAATCCAAACACTGGGGAAGAATAGTATTTGAAAAATAGCAAATCAGGTGCTGATAGACTCCTATATCAGCCTAACCAACCTTTACTCCTCTCCTGCCTACCAGATGCATCTCAGGGCCTAATAACATAAGCCTAATAATTTTTCCTTATTTAAATATGGAACTGAACCAGTTGTGGAGCTGATTGCTATCTCCTGCATCACACTTGATGCCTCAGAACCACCCTGCACCCCAACAGCTGTGGCAGCATCTTAGAAAGAAGCTGGAATTCCTTTGGCAGGGCTGAATGTGGGTCAGCACAGCTGAGACAGGCACTCTCTCCACTAGAAGCTTTTTGTTGTTCTTGTTTTAAGAGAAAATTGCATATATTAGGCAGGCTTTGAAGTTCCTACCAGACTGAGGCAGCTGGGAGACATGAGCAGAACATTATTGTTGATTTTAAAGATGAGGGACGTGTTGACCTGCTCAGGGCTATCCAGGAGCTTTGGCTTTCAGAAACTCAGAGAAACTTAATGAGAGAGGGTTTCTGTAGCTTTCTTGGTAATGGGACCACAGATCTCAACCAACTTCCTACTTCTGTTGTTGCAAAAGCTTTTTATTTTAATGTCCTGCCTCCCTCTAATATTGAGGAGTGGATTTTGCCCCAAGCTGACACCCTTAAAGCAGCAGGTTCCTCTCCTTAGCAGTGTTTGACAAACTTTTAGTTGCAGCAGGCTGGAGGTAACCAGTCCTGGCCAGAGAGTTTTAAATCATGTAACATGAGGGTACCAAACTTGTTCCTTTTAGCTGCCAGCCTCACCAGGGCATTATCTTAATGCTCAAATTTCATTCATTCCTGTTCGTTGAGGTAGTCTTCCTCTAGATTCATGCACTGGGCTGCAGACAGGAAAATGAGATTTTACCACTGCATGGTAAGGAATTTTTTCAGGAGCTCCTTTAATTTCCTCACACATTGTAGGATAGTACACTGCGAAATTGAGAGGCACATTTCTGAAAGTATGAGGGAAAGAACTAGGAAGAAAATGGAGAAAATCTAGCTTAACAACTCTTTCAATTTTGAAAATTGCAATTTGACAGCAATCCTGTGGGCTGGGAAATAAACGTTCATGCCTTTGCCTCTATAGTCATTTGATTGATGTCAAATTGCTTAAGATGAAATAAAGAGTGAGATGCAGTCATATTTTTCCAGCTTCTTTCTATAGAATTGGGGTCACAGTATTTGGGATCAAAAAGTTATTTATGACATTTATTTTCTACCGCTGATTGCACTTTAGCCTCTCAAAATTTTGGTTTTATCATGAAGATGTGCCTTTATATTTAGAACTTCGCAGCACTGTGGTTTCTTAGACAGGAAAAGTGCACTGCTGACAAAAGAGCCCACCAGTTTCCAGACTTAATCCTTTCATCACTACAGATTCAGATGCTGACCCTACCAAACCCTTAAATTAACATATTTTAAAGCATGTAAATAGTGTGATCAACTTCAAAGGGTGCAAACGCAATATGTTCACATAGGAGTAGACATCTTCATATTAATAAAGCTTCTTCCATGGCTTTCTTTTCCAAAAGTGCCATTGCCAAGATGAGCAGGGTAAATTTTCCCAGCTGGCTGCAAAAATGTCGCTTCCAAAGAGGGGAAATGAAGTCACACAAGACTTTGATAACATCACCTTCCTTCCTCCCATTCCCTCTCCAGCCACCCCCGCTGAGCAATGAGGCTTTCCCCCCTTCTACTGGAGTTTGATTTCAGTTTCTTTCCTCCTGCAAGGTGAGGGCACAGAACAGATGTGTCGTGCACAAACAGCTATTATTTAACAGTATTCCAAACACTGGAAATAGGGGAGCCTGGTGCCTTCCTCATTTAGACCAGAAACCTGGCTTTTGGAGAGCTGAAGGTAGGGGAGATAAATCTATCCCTGAATTTTCTGTAAGAATTAGACATTTAAATGGCTTTAAAAATGGCAATTCAGCTCCCAATGCAAAGATCATCCTTATACAATTTGACTCCCAGATGGTATTCCATTCATAATTTTTACAGCATTTTGAATTTTAAAACAAAACAAACCAACCAACCAACAAAACAAAAACAAACACACAAACAAAACCAGACAAGAATCACCTCATCAAAATAACAGGAAGGAAATGGCACTGACAGAATGTAGGAAACCAAGAGTAATTTAAATCACTGTTGATTTGATGTTTACTGGAGCTAAATGCTGCATTATTGTTTTTAACTTTATGTATCCTGCAGCTTTTCATTCATTCCAATGCCCTAAATGTTGTACTGTGCAAGAAATCTATGAACATTCACCCAGAACTGAAAAGAAAAAGTCCCCCAGCATTTAATATTACAACATGCATAAAAATAAATTTAATTAGTCACCAAGGAAGGGGGAAGTGTTAGTAAAACTTTATAAAGATAATTACCTGATAGAAAAAGCACCTAACAAGACCATTCTGTACTGGATATTATCCAGGCAAAAAAATTAAACCTATGTTGCTGCTTCAATACCATCTAATACTAGAAATTGGCAGAAAAACATCTATTCCATGAATAATAGCTCAACAGTCCCAAGGGACATCAATACATGAATAAGGAAAAAAAAAAATCTCAAGCCTTTCCAAAATGGTGCTAATGCTCCACTGAAACTTAATTTTATAATTTACTGGCAGTCAAGATGGCAGGAAATAAAATAATTTGCTATATATTCTGCACAACAAACCCCCTGCTTTTCCTGGGAAGGGTAATTATCCCTAAAAAAAAAAAAAAAGAAAAAATACGACATCTCATATTAAGCTAAAGTCTCATCAAGAAGAGAAAGAGTGCCTCATTACATGTAATTACCAGGGAATTAGAAACATCATTTAACTAAATGAGCGAATAATGCTCAGGATATTGAAGAAACTTGCCTGCACTTCTGCAGAGCACTCTAAGTCCCATTACAAAAATTGCACCTCTTTAATGGAATAATTTTAGGCCTTGTCTGCCTTGCTTTAAAAATAAAGAGCCTCAGAGAGGCAGAAAGAGGCTGAAACTACCATAAACAACTGTTGAAAAGAGCTGCAGAGTAGGAGTAGTCTCTACTGGATACCATGATTTAAAATTACTCATAATCTAACATAATCATGAAAATTAAACCTAAGGACTTGGGTGGGAGGATGGGAGAGAGGGAGGGAAACTAATTACCCTTTTTAATTGTACTTACTCTAGACGACAATGTATTTATAATTATGCATTCTAGATAACGGGTGAAAGATTTTAGGTTAAAGGTAAATCTTGCAGAGAGGGATGAAAGGCTGCTGCATTAGAAGCTAAAAAAAAATAACCATACCTGCTGGTAGATACTTGCTGTCCTGCAATGCAATTTTTTTCTAATAGTAAAGAGTTACTGGGGGAATTAATAATGGCCATGGTCATTACATGCAAATGATACAAACCACAGCCTGTTTTAGGAGTTTATAGTCTTTAAAAAGTATTTCTCTGTCTGTAAAGGTGATTCTGATGCTGTAGTTACAAATAAAATCTGGAAAACCTTATTTACCACCATTTTGATGCTGTGCCAGGAGAAACAAGGTTTTCCTCACTGAGTTTAGCCAGAGGAATTGTCTCTCAGCCTTACAGCAAGGCAGTAAATTGCAATTAAATTCAAGTCCCTTCGGTTGAAAAGGTTTTGGTCAGGGTTGGGATTCTGGTTCCACACCTCTCCATGAGGAACTAAAAAACTGAAGTGATGCTACAACAAAGTCCCACCAAAATGTCTTCAAGTTGATGCACAGGAAAAGCATCACTTATTTTTTTGGTGTTTTGTTTTTTGGGTTTTTTTAATAAAACATCCTTGGAGAAATGAAAAATGCAGAGAAGTAAAACAATAAACAAGGGGATACATATAATACATCATCTGAAACATGTATGCTTCCTCTATTAACATTTCCATCCTTCATTTCCTTCTCACCACACAAACAAAATCCCTCACTATAGAGATTCTAGGCAAACAAGGGGATTTTTTCTTTACAGCAACCAGTTCCACAGCAGAACAAGCTGTTAGCAAAACAAATACTGAAATAAGAGGAAGAAAAGGGCACTAGAGCCCCAAAGTGTTGAATCTGGACATCTCCACTGGGTAAAGCAGGATCGCAGAAAATTGATGATTTTTGCTGCTTTTGAGATCATGATCATCTCAGACTGCTCACATAGGCTTGGTTTGCAGTCAGAACTGCAAAAAAAAGCCCTGTTTGTTTGGGGTTTTTTTGTTTTAGCTTGGGATTTTGATGGTGATTTAGAAGATAGTCCAGAAAATGGCTTGGAAAAGGTGATGGTTCCATTCAACCTCTCAACCAATGTGTCTGTGCCAATTAGAAGTTATACTTGAATTATTTCTGATTGTAGGAGTAGAAGATGAAATGTCAAATATTTAAACACAAATTACCAGTGAGGTGGGGAGGGAGACTAAACAGAATTATGTGGAGACCAGTGAGATTTCCAGAATGTGGGAAAAAAAATAAGACAGTCCCTCACAAGAGGAAAGAAGAAATTGGTTAATTAGCAACACTGAGGTCATTTAATGCTGAAACAAAAGCAGGATGGGACCATGCTCCTTTGAGGTAATGCAGCTTGTAGGAAACTCCTGCTGCTGGAAGAGGAGCCAGCATCCCTGCAAGCTGCAGCAGGGAATCCTGGCACTGCCAAAGGCTCCAGGAGCTCAGCTAATGCTGATGGAAAATCCAGGGGTTTATCCCACACTTGGACACTCCAAACAACAGCCCCAAGAGGTTTAATCCTGCACGAGGCTGAGGAGGATATTGTGTATCATGGATACTTCAGCCAAAGGATTGTTCTGCCCAAGTAATTGAAGGAGGGGACTGGAGGGTCTTTAAGCTTAATTGATTTTTTTATTCCAGCTCCCTACGGAAATGAGATTGGTGCAATGAAATTGGCTGTGTCTGTCTGCCCGTCCCCTGCTCCTCTCATCCCCTAATAACTTGGGAACTCAGAGACCAATTACAAGGGAGCTTGACAGAGGAAGGAGGTCTCAGAGCTATCAAATTCCTGCATCCCTCATGAAAGCAGGCAGCCAAGCAGAGGAGACAGCCTTTAATAACGTGCCCAGGAAATCTACCTGGGAAAAGTTATTGTGCTTTAAGTCAAAACTTGATTTCTCAAGAAAGAACAACCCAAAGACCCAACTATGTAGAAAATTCTGCAACTCATTGAATTGCTTGCTCCCTGTGTAGATAAATTCAGTTTTTCATGGATAATCTCTAGACCAAGACAAAAAAGACAACACAATTGGAGATCAGGAAAGAAATATGACTTTATTTGCATTTGCTTCCATACTGAGTTCCACCACCATCAAAAAAAAAAGTATCACTCCAAATATTTCCATCTTTACAAATCTCCCCTCTAACCCCATTATCTGCCTAATTAAATTTTGGGTGTATCAAACTGTTAGGCCCATCTTTTGGGAGGCTGCACGCTTCAATCACAATTACATGCTGCATATTTCATGATATATTTCTTTTGCGTATAATTAGGAATAAAAAATGTAATCCCAAAAAGATGGTTAATAATTTAAATCCTGAGGATTTGATTAAAATCATCTGAGCATTGCAGATGACAAAGAAAGAACAGTGACTCCATTATAACCAAGGGAAAAAATCAAGGATTTAAGCACTTTTTTTTCCATGCCAAGACCTAAAATCCTAAAAACAAACAGAGAAACAGAGAAATATATTAGCCCTGATATATTCCTGCAATTTAATCTGTAGTACAGGGCTGAGAGGTCTGCACATGTTTCATTTGAAAAGTTTATCTACGAATATTTCTTTCCCTTCCAAAATTTCATTAGCAGAAATTAACATTGTCTGATGGAAACAGGGCACTTATCTCACTGCTCAGGCAGCACCTCCTTCCAGAGCCTGTGTGTGTGCAGGCCAAAGCCTTCACACAAAACATCAAATAACCTCAGCACTAAAAATACAGGTGGAAGAGAAATAGCCAAGATGATGTTCTCAGAACAATTTGCAAATTCAGGATATTTATGTTTTATTAGAGTCTGTGCCACTAGTTGACATCTTTAAGGGATACAGAGGAGAGTAGGGATTATCACCAGCAAGTGTAAAATTCAAAACAGGGATTATAGACATACTAAAGCAAACTGGGGCTGGGAACAGGGAGACCATTCCCATTTACAAACACCCTACATTTGCTTCCAGCGAAAACACACCTGCAGCTTCTCCACAGCCTTCTCTGAGCATCCTGCAGATGTGCACATGCAGCACTGCAGCTCCCCAGAACACAAAATGTCTCTGTGGGACAAGAAATCTGATTCATCAATAGGCATCAGAAACCAGGGGTATGCAACATAGCAAATACAAACATTTATATGTATATATATAAAAATTTTTTATTGATGTCTCCACTCTCTTGACTACTGTACAGGCTACAGCTCTGCCAATTATTTTTTAGTTCTAAAAAGTTACAAATTCTCTACTTAATATGTCTGATGGTCTTTGATTTGCAGGGCCTGAATTATAATTTTTTTCTGCCTAGATAATATTATATAGAAACACAATGGTACATTTTGTTATTGTTTAAAGTACAACATCTAATAATGCTTGCACTTTCTACTTTCTTCCTGTCACATCTCTCTCACTGAAGGAAAGGCAATCTTGGCATTTTACTGGAATCTCTCTTGCCATGTAGCACTACTAAATATCAACACACCAGTGTACACTGGATTGAAATTGCATTTTAAAAGACAGACTTAAATTTTTTCTAACAATTTGGTCTCATTTACCTTTCCATGGAAGCCCTGGCCGTTCTATTGACCAGAAAAAATTACATCACAGGACTAAAAAAGATTAACTGAAATAACTCCCCACAGTAAGTCTACAGCAGAGGCAAAAAATTAAACCAATTACGTGCACTCGGAATCAAGACATCTGTTCAAGTCCTGCCCTTGCTCTGTGACAAGGAAATTCACTTCCTTATTCTGTGCCTTTGTTGACAACTGTGAAATGAGAATATTTCTTCTCTGCCCACCTTTGTCTGTCTTATCTATTTAGGGAACAAATTCTGCAGCCAGAATCCCCTCTGGCAGTGCCCCCAGGCTGAGCTGAGAATGAGGCAATCGGTGCCTTTGTTGCATTGTTGTGGCTGCAGAGCAGGGGTGGCTTGCAGCAAACACCAGCAGGGAAAAGCAACCCTTGCTTAGTTTAATTATCAGGAAATCTTGGGCCTAAGTGAATAAATGATTGCTTTGTTTCTAGTTGAGGCTGCCTTGCTGTGTTTTTCCCAGAAGACAATACAGTGGGTTTCTGCAAGTGGGGAATAGATTAAAACACACAACTCTGCTGAGTTGTTCAGTGCTGCTGATGGTGAACGTGGATGCAAGATGAAAGTTATGGTAAGATGGATGTAAAAAAAAGTATTTATATAGCAAATAAAAGTCAGCTGCTCTTGATGGACCTTCATTCAGAAATCAACCCTAATTCAGAATTAACCCAAGTTGAGAAATGCCTACAAAATGAATGCATACATTGGTTTGAAGAAGTATAATCAGAGAATCTCAGAATGGTTGGGTTGGAAGGGACATGGAAGGTCAGCTAGTTCCACCCCAGCCATGGCAGGGACACCTTCCACTGTCCCAGGCTGCTCCAAGCCCCATCCAACCTGGCCTTGGGCACTGCCAGGGATCCAGGGGCAGCCACAGCTGCTCTGGGCACCCTGTGCCAGGGCCTCACCACCCTCACAAAGAAGAATTCCTTCCCAAAATCCCATCTATCCCTGCCCTCTGGCAGTTTGAGGTCATTCCCTTGTCCTGTCACTCCATGCCCTTGTCCAAAGTCCCCCTCCATCGTCCTGCCAGCCCCCTTTAGGTACTGGAAGGTGCCACAAGGGCTGCAGAGCTTTCCCCCAGGCACTGCCCCCTGGCTCTGGGAGATCAGATCCCACTGCCAGGGGAAGCTGGGGAGCAGAACAACCACAAGGACAATCAGCACTGCCTTATCCTCCCTGCCCAACGAGGGAAAGATGGAAACAGTTAAAACCCCACCATTCCTGGCAGCCACTGGTCTAACCTGTGCTTGAGAAATTCCACAGATGGAGACACTGCAGCTTCCCCAGGCCATTTATTCCTGGACTTAACCATCCCTTCACTTGAAAAGTTTTTCCTAATGTCTACACTAATCTCTGCTGCAATTTAAGCTCATTATGCCTGGTCCCAGTGGACATGGAGAACAGTTTATTCCCTTCCACTTTGCAGGTAATCACGGGAGACTCTGAAGACCCATTACCTCCCCCATGTTGCTATCACATGTTTTAGCATTTGTGCTTTTCATGCTATAGGGAAATGTCTGATACAGTGAAAACTGCACATACAGCCTTAGAAAGAGATATTTCACACATAGAGCCTTTAGCATATCAGTTATAAGAATACCTGGGCAAGTCCTGTCTTTGACTCTTCATTTCTAAATTCTACCTGACTAAAAGCATTTGAAACAAAGAATCCTGACACTTTTCAGAGCAAATGTCACAATGCTGGAGGAGCAGAAGTTGTTGCATATTGGCTAAAAAATGACTGCCTTTGTGGTTGTGATTATACTGAACAACATGAGAGCGGCTAATGGTGTAATCACCAGAGCAATGTCTGCAGGTCCAAAGAAATGGGTTCTGCTCCACACCACTGACACCAATCCCTCATGGGGGATGGGTCATTCAGGCCAAATTTGCAAGAGAACTCAGTGGAAACACCCAGCTTTTGATGCAGCAGTGGAATTACTGCTGAACTTGGGGACTGAGTGACTCCAACTACAGAAAATCTGTCATTCTCAAGGCAGTGAAAACCACTGGGCATGTACAAAAGTGTGAGGCAATTAAGATGGAGCTGGCAATACCTACACAGCTTTGTAAAGTCATCCTCAGCAGCATCACTTCAGGCTTTGTTGGGGGCTGAGCTCAGCTTTGACTGGTTCTGCTTGGGAAAACATCCACTTAAAGAAGATATTTTTTTAATATTTATTATAATTGCAGCAGCACCAGCACTAAACATCCCACCTGAGATGCAGCAGAGCTCCAGACCTGCATGTAGTAAGCACACACTGATTATCCTGAAGGACTGGCCAACAGAAAGAAGTACTTACCAGCTTGCTTTTGTGACATTCAGGGCACAGATGCCACTTGGCTTCTAATACCACAGTGTTATGAGGCTCTTGTGAGAGACAACCCTGGATATTCACTGCTGCCAGCAGTCAGTGGTGATTGATGACTCTATTACAGTGATGGCTGTGGCTCCATGTTTTCTCCACGGCCCTCAACACCAGCCAAAAAGCAGCGACTTAAGGAGCTTTTTTAGCTCTCAATTCCTCTATCAAGAGTCAGTACATCCTTTGTTCAGCTGCTTGTTACAGAAGTCAGAAAAGGCTTGTTTCATGATTCCCCCAGCTTATGAACCTCTGCCTTGACCTGCATTTCTAGGAGAGTGCTAATAAAAGGGAGATTAATCTTGTAAAAGAAGTATCTGTATTTCAACTGCACATTGTGACATTTCTACCCAACACATGGACACAGCTGTAGCCCTGACCAACCAACATTCATTTTCCCCACTGGCTGTCTCACTATTTTTGTTTGTTTCAAGCATTTACATAAAACACCAGCTCACCAGAAGAAATCCTCCCCTGGATTTTAAGCCAAAAGAGAACCAGCAAGTCAAATCCATTTCCTCATACTGGGCTAGCTTTGCCCACTAGAACATGCAGATGTCAGCATATTAACAGGTTTTTCCCCCAGTACTTACCACTGAAAAGTTGCACAGGTGGCATCATTTCCTAGTTGTATTATGGTTTCCTTTGTCAACCAAAGTATTTGAGATTCCCCTAATTCTTTGTTTTGCCCTATACTCTCTAGCTCTTATTCCACTTTGCTCCCCACAGCTCTGTACCTGTAACTCCCCACTCTATCCTCTCTCCATTTCACATATTCCTTTCTCCACATCATCACTAAGCCACCTTTTCCTTAGTCCCAGCCTAATTCTGCCTTCACACATTTTTTTTATTTGGACACATCCTCAACTTCTTTTTTGCTAGTCACTCTGACAGAAACCTTTAGCTCCCATGATTGGGCTCCATTTGGCCCTCTTTAGCAAAGCTAAAATTCTAAAAATAATAAAACACCTGAACACCAAGGAGTTATGACTTCCTAAGCTGACATCAAAAATTCAACCTCTGCCCAACACCAGCCACGTAACCCTCAGTGCAAAAAAGCCAATTAAAACTGCAAGGAACAGGGGTGGTGCACAACTACCAGAAGAGAGGCAGGATGACACTGTTGTGAGGGCATTATTCATATTTAACTCAGGAAGATCTTCATTTTTTCCAAATCTATCAGAACCAATTTCTATTACCAAAGAATCAACATCTAGCTCGTGACAAACTACAAAATATTCCATATACAACTCATTTAGCATGTCTACCTGGTAACAGCTTAAGTTTGTCAGATTTCTGCACACACAGAGCTGTTTCCTCTCCATCACCACCTTCTCTGCAACGATCTGGTACTATTCCTGTTGTCAGCAAGTTTGTTTTCCTACAGGTAATAAAGTGCTCCCACTGGCTACACAGGCACTGATAGAAGAGAAGAAGTTGGAAGCAAAGAATGAATCCAATCTCCAATACAAAATATCCACAGCTCAATCACCTTCCTCAAGCCTCAGCTTTTCTGTCCCTCACACAGAAGGGATTCACTGTGCTGATTACAAGTCACTGAAAAATAAATATTTAAGTAGTAACACCTGATACAAACTACCAGGAGAGGAGTGTGAGTCTGCACTGCAAGCAGAGTTGAGTGAGACAGCTTTTAGTGCTAACACTCAAAAGAAAAAAAATTCTTTTTATTTCCTGGTTCATCTCACTGGAAAAAGATTAAAGATTCAGAGATTTTTTCCATCAGGAAGATCTAGAACTCAATAACTCCTGCAATTTAAGGGTTTGGTCTCAACATTTGTTTCAAAATCAGTAAAGGCTGCTACACAAAGTATTTATTTTCAAAAAGTCTATAGATATTTATTGAACAAATAAGAAAGCAGTGGAAGTTTTCATAATCAGATACTACAAAATATCTAAATTTTTAAAAGGTTATCTACAGGATTGAAATAATTCAGCTCCAGACAGCAGATAAAGAAAATAGTTCACTAACATTATAAGCAGGCAAGGAATGACAGATTTAGACAAACTACAATAAACAAACAAACAAACATTTCTTAATTAAAAACAAGAGGAGTACAAAGATTGTTCTTCTCACTTCACTTGTTTTAGTGGAGCCTTGTTAGGAGCAGGTGAGCATCTCTTGTAGAGAAGGAGTAGCAGCAGTAGTCTAAGTGGACCTGCAATAAATAAACTCTATTTTAGGAAGAATATTTAGAGCAATCATTAGCAGGTAGAACATTCACCATCCCAGGAAAGCAGAAAGCCAACTTTCACTTAACCAAGACACAGAATATAGGAGTTTAATGATGAAAAAATGATCTTTATATAATATGGCACCATCTTGATGCACTAAGAATGCATTGTGCAGAAACACTGTGACTCAAATTAACATGCACGGAGACCCCTATGAAACTGCCATTAGTCTTCTGTCCTAAGTAACTTATTCTTAGAATAAACCAGAGATGACTCACACTACTGAACCACTAAAATATACCCATCATTCTTAGTGCCCTAAGGTTGGCACAAGCAACTTGTAAATGTCAGAAAAGCATATAAACCTCGTTAATGTTTTCAGAAATTCATTTAAAGATAGAAACAGGTCCAAAAAGATGCCTGTCTAAATGCATTGCAATTACGTTACAATTATTTTCCAAATACACAGATATGCTCTGTCTTTTCTCAGCTCATTACTGACTCAAACAATTTGCCCTTCTGGGATCAATTGTTTGCTAATAAATAATTGTTTACAGTCACAAAATGATATTAAGGAGTATTCTTATTAGTTTTCCTTCTACAGCCTAATAAGATTCCAAACTAGCTGATTCCCAAGAGTCTAACCTTAACCTTGCTGTGTTTAACAGCCCAGGAAATGATGAACCATCTGTTTCAGAAAATAATGGAGGGCCAAGAGGAAATATTATTTAATTGTAGATTAACCTCCTTGTACAGCAGAATGAAGCATCTACAGAATTAGCAACTCTAACTAGCAATGAATAAAAAAAAACCCTGAAAGAAGTTCTTACTATGAGAAAACGAACAGCAGCAAGTATTCTTTTATCAACTTTGAAAAACACAACAAACAAATAAACTCATAAATGTATGTAACAAGTACAATCTGATTTTTAAAAAAAATTAATTATCATATTTGGATTTTTCCACTTGAGGAACTCCCAGAAATCAATACTAAAATAGTTCTGGCTTTATTTTTCTAGGAGTATCAAAATTACTTTAAAACAAATATCTCCAAGTGAGAGATGTGGAAGTTATACAGTAATAAATATCTCATCTTTGTAGGTATAAAACAGCTGCTCCAAAGCAACAGACAAGTCATTTAAGGGAGTGGAGGGAAAGATCTTGAGGTTTTAAACTCAAGAAATTTGATCATTTATGTATATGTTTTCACAGCCACTTTTAATAATGGAGACAACCTGATAAGCTGTAAGACAGATTGAGTACTAGAAGAGAAAAAACCTAGCAGTGATAAAGCACAGGAATTTGAAAATAAAGCCAACTGCTCCTGTGCCTCCATCATTAAGGGCAGCACAATTCTGCACTGGGATGGCAATTTTTCTATGTAACATTGATGCCAAAGCAAGCTGAACAGGAATTTTTACCTCCATCAATCAGTTTGCCTCGTTTTGACAGCAACAACGACAGAGAAGTGTGTTATCAAAGGGCTGCAGCAAACTCCAACACGCAGGAACTGAGAGAGCTTTCCCTTGATTTCACACAACCTTCCTAGAACAGAATCTAAATTCACTGCTCACTCTGACAGCTGGGCGCATACTCAGTGTGACAGATTGCATTCATTCCAAGTTTTAAATATCCAAACACGGTAACATTTACTCCAATAAATTATTCTTGAGTTCTTCACTCAATTCCTGAAGCAATGAGCTCGCAATAACTCTACAGCTTCATATAATAGCACCTATTGAAAGAGGATAAGAGTTTGACATTCTTCTCCCACTAAACAACCAGGCACAATTTTATCCATCAGCCGTCTATCAACCTACGGATATTGAAAGCTTGGGCGAAGGAGATAACATCAAACCCAGCCCTACTGTCAAGCTGCACTATCTCCTACCATCAATAATACTATTCATGAATTTAGGAAAATTAATAAATCTCGGGGTGGAGGCTGGGAGAGCCTCAAGTGCAGGTGAAGCAGGCACTCACTTGGGCTTTGTCTCGGCGTCGGTGACCTGGCGGATGTAGATGCCGTCCTCGGGGTGCTCGATGTCGTCCATCTCGTACATGTAGGAGGAGGCGATGGCCAGCGTGGTGCCGTCGTTGCTGAAGGCCAGCGAGGCGATGCTCGTGGGGTAACGGTGGAACTGGCACAGCCTCTTCTTGTTGAAGGGGTCCCAGATGTTCACAAAGCCGTCAGAGCCGCCTGAGAATTCCAAAAAGAAGTTGTAATTGAGGGAAAGAATAAAACTGAAGAGAAAAAAAGGCAACTGCTCGTAATTACTTTGTCAGGAAAAACAGAGGGTTGATTCATGCGGTAAAGAGCACAATGAGCATTTCCCAAACTCCCTGTTAAAGCAGTTAACTGGAGAAAAGACTGCAATACAGTTTTATCTCACGGCACTCTAAATTCTAACAAAGTGGTAAGGCAGAAAAAAATTTCCTAAGAGAGATTCTCACTGCATCATAGTTTTAAGCTGACAGTGAGACTTGTGATTACATCTGAAGCTGACAGTGAGAACTGTAATTACATCTGCATGTCAGAGACATATTTTATGAAAAATCCTTTCATTAGGATCTTTTCTCCTGAGAAGCTTCAGCTTCTCCATGTTTTGCTGCTTTGGAATGTGATTTGGAGAATTGTTTACCCAGCATGTGAAACTGTTTTTACTTGATGACCAATGACAGCCACCTGTGTCGAGGCTGTGAGCAGTCACAAAATTCCATTCCATTCTTTTCTATGCCTTGCTAACCTTCTGATGAAATCCTTTCTTCTATTCTTTTAGTATAGTTGTAATATATCATTTTCTTTTAATATAATATATATCATAAAATAATAAACATTCAGTCAAGAGTCTCGTCTCTTCCCTCGTCCTGGGACTCCTGCAAACACCATCACATCTGCAGGTCCAAACAGAAGCTTGTGTTTGGGGAAAAATATTAAGAGTTAAGAACTCTCACTGCATCAAATAATTTTAAAACCCTGCTTAAGGCATGAATACAATTTAAATGCTTAAAAAGTCCGGGCATATGAAGTAAAGGCTGATCTGTTTACACCAAAACTAAAGGAACTGGGGCAAGTGTTACAATTATTTACCTGTAGCAAATGTGTTGTGGACATTATGGAAAGAAATGGCATTAACTGGATAAATCTGCTCGATGTTATTCTCCTTCAAACGGTGACATTTGAATGCATATTTCTTCTTCTGGATTTCTGGGCTTGGATCCAAATATTCCACAGCTACACGACCTTCAATAGAGCTTAAAACATAACCCTAACAAGAAAAAAAATGGAGCTACATGTTTTAGAAGTTTACAACTGGAGAAAAGACTGCAACACAATTTTACTTCATAGCCTTCTAAATTCTAGGAAAGTGGTAAGGCTTAGAAAAAAGCTTTCTAAGAGAGATTCTCATTGCATCATAGTTTAGAGCTGACAATGAGACTTGTAATTACTTCTGCAGGTCAAAAAACAAGTTTGTCTTTGGGGAAAAAATTTCAAGAGATAAGAACACCTTGCATTTGCTCACCTATCCCCCAAGGCCTAAATATCTGAAATATGAGAGATACTCACAGGACTATTTAGTTCCAGAATTATATTACATTAAAATTAGTTCAGAGCTTTATACTAACAACTAAACACTCAAGCTGAAATAGTATTTTCAGTGAAACTTGATTACAAGTTGTGTTCACTTATCCAGTTAATTACAGTCCTGACTTGGAGCAACCTGAGATGCTTTTATTATCACTTTTGAGTTAAGTCCATAATAGATCTTTTCAGAAATAGGATTGCAATGATATCTCGCTATAACAAGGCTCTTTAAA
This sequence comes from Camarhynchus parvulus, assembly GCF_901933205.1. Lineage (NCBI taxonomy): Eukaryota > Metazoa > Chordata > Aves > Passeriformes > Thraupidae > Camarhynchus > Camarhynchus parvulus. The sequence continues at coordinate 31,321,527 of NC_044576.1, read as the reverse complement.
ATCCATCATACAATACAATCTGGAAGATCAGCTTGTTTTACTATAACTAGAACTGAAAATGGACAAAGCATTCAAGCCAGTTCAAGAACAAGTAACTAGGTCTTGCAATTCCTGTACTATCACTCTGTATAGGGGAAAATTCCCTTACAAATTAGTTTGGCAGAGAAAGCCAATCTTCTTGCTTTCCTTGAAAAAAGAAATACCACAGACACACCACGTTAACTTGAACAGAACAGCTGCAGGAGCACCTGAATTGTACAATTCGCCCTGGATAATGGATCCAGGGTTCTGCAGTGCATGCCACAGACTCAGAGAGGAAAAAAAGAAAAATATATAAATGACATTCATGCAGTTTTAATCCTGCCCCTGTTCACAGACTGTTCAAGAACCCTGGGTTACAATGCATAAAAGCTGCTTAGGAACCACCAATTCTGGCTTTTTCTTTTCTACTGCAACTGGGGAGGGGAAGGATGTTTTTTTTTAAATTACATGCCAGCATTGTGATTCATTAAACAGGTTATTTCTAAAAAGGAGACAAATCTTGAGGAATAAAACGACAACATAATATGCTGGTAAGTCAGTGGCAAACATTGCTAAGTTGCATTAAAAGAATTCATGTACCCCAGGAAACCTCCCCCCTCCCGAAGTTTGATTACAAAACACACCCCCATATAAAAAGGAACTTGAAAATAAACCCTGAAGAATATTGAGCAGAAATGTGAGTATGCCATTGCTGCCATACCTGTTTGTTGGGGAATGCTCTGATGCAGCGGGTCTGGTATTTCAGGCTCGATTCCCTTCGCTGCTGAACATATCCCATGTTCCTCAAATCCCACACCAGCACCCTCCGGCCTGCTGTCCCCACAATCAGCCTGTCCCCAGACACAGAGAGGGTGTAGACCTTCCAAAAGAATATTTACAGTATTTAACAATGATATTAGCCTGGAAACCCCCCTGCTCTTCGGACAGAATAAGCTGTCAGCAATGAGCACTAACACAACTGGTGACATCTCCCATGGAATGCTCAGCAACAGAATTCCCTTCAGCTTGCATTTAGAACCCAAATTTGGGACAAGCAGCAGGAATGTGCAGCTGGTTAGCGAAAACACCCTGATGTAGCATCCAAAAGCTCAAAAACTATTCCAGGCATCAAATTTACCAAATTGAATGGCAAAAGGAAAACGCATACAAAGGAAGGGGAGGGGAAGTGATGGATACTGAATTAATCTTGGCTTGGTTTTGCATTCCCACTGTCAGTTCATGATCCTGCAGTTTAGTCCTACAAAACCACATCACACATTTTCTCCTCTGTTTTCCTCCACCTGGTAACCAAGTATTTTTCTTTATAAACTCAATATTTTGGGTTGAGCTTCATGTTAATAAAATAGGTTGCCTAGAGATCATTTAAAAAAAAACATTAGTTTGTGTACTTTAATAAAACAAAGTGAATTTGAAGAAAGCAATATGCTTGACATATTAAAAAAAAAGATAATGGCTTGGAATTTTAACTCTACCCCAAAACTTGGCTCAGTGGGAAATTTTGGCTTATCAGATTTCATATGAAAATATTTAGTGCATGAATTGTTGTTTCTAGCTATTGCTTGGGATGCAGTTCATCTGGTAATGTGTAAAAAAAAAAACAACAAAACAAAAATACAAGAAAAAGGGAAGATGTTTAGTCAAAAACCGCCTGTGCTATGGAATGAATTCCAAGTTTTGATACATAAGCAGACGGAATCCAGCTACCTACAGCTGCCACTGAGCTGCTAACAAGAGCAAACGATAGGAATGAGCTTTTTCCAGTGATCAAATGCAGCCAAACACACAGGAAACAGATCCTGGGTACTCCTGAGATGAGGAATTAAAAGTGTAAGAGATCTGCTATCCTGCCAGAGGGAATCCATTTGCTTTTGGCATGTGCTTGGATGATTTCATTTGGTTTCACTTTGTGGTTCTCTGATGAAGCCCAAAGCTGCTTGGTTCTGGTAAGACTGCACTGAAACATCACATACAAGTTTTCACCTCATTTGCTACAAACACATTTTCAAAAAGTTAATTTCTAATAAAAAGCTCAGCAGACAGGTGTGTATGTATACATATAGATAAAAAAGATTTCTTTAACCAATCCTCATCCACCTAGCATGCTTTCTTCTCTAAAACATGATTATTGAACTCTTTAAGACTGAGATTTTAAGATGGGAAAAGTCTTAAATATTCACACAGGAGTTGCCCAAAATTTCTGATGATCCTAATTACTCCTAAAAAAGGTATGAAAACTTTGAGCCAACAGCAGTTACACATTTTAACAGGATAGTTTTTTGTTATTGATGTAAAAATCGGTCCAGAAATATTCATAAACACTATATAAAATATGTTTGTGTACATATAGGGAAACAAAGGCATAAAGAACATCAAATATCTTAAATCTTCTTCACAAACCGATGTCACACCTGTACAGTGAGTGTTCTTTCTCCACCACACAGCCATAAATCAAATGAAACCGTTGTCATGCAGTGGAGTAGGTGTACACATTCATCAAAGGCAGCATTAAAAAAATGACATAATGAACCTTGCTGAACCAATAAGCAGCTTGATTCACTGTGGCTGTCCATTATATGATATTCTGTCAGCAATTTATCACAGTTCTTTACATGCTACATACATCTATAAATCAAAACTAGAAATAATGCAATTACTTTATTCTGCACAAAGGTCTGGCCAGAAGTAGATCCAGCTCTGCTGGAACAAAAGTAAGAGCTCTTTAGGGGCAAAGGGAAGGTAATGATGGCTCATAATTAGAACTTGACAATAGGATGTCACAGAGCTAAATGAAATTTTTAAAAGGTACAGACAGAAAAAAAAAATTCATATGTAAAATTATCCAGCAAGCCAGCCTGTGTTTAGGAGTCTCTCAAGAAAAACCAGGAATTTCTGTTAATTCTTTCAGTGACACTGCTGTAAGCAGCATGAGAAGTAAACACATCATGTGGCCATTACAAAAAGCTGAAAATATAATCTCATTTTATCTTATTTCTCTGAGTCTCCCATTAGCACAGAGGATTTCAGCTTTAGGAGAATATCCAAATTTACTAGGCATTAATACAAAACAGGAAAATCACAAAACAAGCAATTCTGTTCAATTTTTTGAACACAAGCAAAAACCAAAAATATTATTTCAGGCAACAAAAAAGATTTACTACAGAGATATTTTTCTGAGCATATTCCAAAACAATCAGACCTTAGGACTGCCAGGGTCTGATATACCTAAAATCTTAACATTTAAGGAAATCAACTGTCCATTTTACAATTAAACCAAGATGCTTGGTTTTTCTTCAAATTTATTTTAAATTTTAAGGAAGTGGTCCAGCACAAGCACCAAGAATTAAGGAACACTGAGCAAAGCTCAAAGCCCTCACCAAAAATAGTAAGACATTCTGAATACTAATCTTTTTAAATGCTATACTTCCACCTAGTTTAAAAAACATTAAATATAACTTCACAAATTCAGCCCAGGGCAGTGTCCTTGTGGTGTTCCAGTCCCAGGATGCATTATTTAGCACCTGGAATGCAGCACTCACCTTTTCAGGTTGGGAGAAGGTTCCTGCATTGCAGGGAGTTCTGGGATCCCAGAGTTTGACAGTTTGATCCCAGCTGCCAGTCACCATGACATTCACTTCTGGGCAATACTCCACACACCTGATAGGAGCATCGTGGGCACCAACAAGGTTTTCTGTAAGAAAACACAATATTTTGCAATTTTACTGTTTACTACAAACAGAATATGTGAAATAACAATTAAAAAAGAACACCACTGCAGCACAAGCATTTTCTGACATTCTACAGGTGCATTTCTATGCCAGAAGTCCCTGTAAGGACAGTTCAGCCTTCAGAAGCATAACTTTTGCTAAAATCAGCATTGTTACATTTAAATTTATGTCTCTTGAGCTTAGGATTAAAGAATTTTAGGCAGTCACTTTAAAGAGATCTTTAAAGTTATAAAGTATCAACTGGTATCACACTAACAAACACACTAACACAGAAATCAGCTTAAGCTTGTGTGCATCAATGACAAGAGAAAGTAGTGACTATTACACCTTAATAAAAATATTAAAACACTTGTAGGAAGTCAGCTATGGCAGAATTATTTGAGCTTTTTGGTACTATTATTGCACACACTGATTTGTCAAACCCTGGCTATTGGCAGGTGCTGGTGACTGGCTGAAATTTGCTTTTCTCTTTAACACTCTAAAAATACACCAAAAAAAGTGAGACAAACCATTGCACCAATGAGGCACTGGAACTGGTACTTTCAAGCAACGTTTTCTTAGGAAAAATTTGTAGCACAAGGCCAAGCTTGACAATGCAAAAGCTCTATGTATCCTCTGCCATGAAAGATCATTCTAAATACATTGAAACCACAAGCCTCTGAAAAACAAAATGCTCAGCTTTAGTTCAGCTTGGCTACTTCCCCCTAACTGAGCCACTGCAGCCTATGGCAGGGCAGGATTATCATCAGAAAACCAATTCAAGGCACCCTGCAAGCAGCCACCAAACCTTCTGGCAATGCTAAATTCTTCCAGGTTTTTAGGTGGTCCTTACTAGGGTCACTGGTTGTTCTGCAGATACTTCAATATCCCCCCAGCTAAAGAGCCTGAAGAATACTCTGTGAATGTAAGTACATAAATCTGAAGCTCAGGCCAGTTGCTGACAGCATTTAGAGTTCAATCTGCTCACCCTGGTCCGTGTTTAAGTCGTGCATTTTCAGTTGCTGATCCAGCCCCCCACTCCAGGCATGGGTCGGATCCTATAAAGCAATAAAATTTACCTTATAAAGTTTCCATGGCTGCTCTGCATCCAGCATCCTAAACTCGTAACACAGGACTTGCTTTCAGGAGTTTTGGGAAGACAGGGATTCAGACACAAATATTAAGGTCTGACCCAGATTCAAACAGACAGAACCTTTAGAAAATGTGCAAGTGCTTTGAATGATATGAATTTCTTTAGTTCAGAAGTAAAATGAAAATAAATTTTAAAAAGGCAGTTAGAGGCTAGACCAAATAATTTCCATTTCTTCATATTTTAAATGACTGACAACCTAGGTCCCATCTAGCTGCAGGTTAATCCTAAAACTGATTTAGAAGGGAGATACCATTTGAGAACCTGAGTGTTGATCCACAGCACAGTATCAGCCACGTGACAAAATATTCACTGAAAAAAAGCACAGGTAGGCCCCTCTTTAATTTCAGGGACTGACAATTTCTCATACTTTGGGCACTCTACAGCTGTAAAATAATAATTTAAAAAGCCCTCCCACACTTACATAAAAAGCACAGTCCAGGACAGCTCCTGAATGCTGATATTTGAGTCTCATGGTGTTGGCAGGGACATCATAGAGCCGCACAGTTGTGTCCCAGGATGAAACCAGCAGAAACTGAGATGTGTTTGGACTAAACTTCACTGATGAAATCCCATCATCTGGAGTTTGGTTGAGCTTGAACTCGTTTGATCCTGTCATCTGCAGACAATAAGGCACAGATGCAATTTTAATGACTACAAGAACACAGGCCTAGCAAGGGAACAAGACTGAGCCCTCTGAAAGGCAGCCCAATACAGACCTGAAAACTTCACTGGCTTTTACACAGAACAGTTTCAGAACACCCAAATTTCTCCAAACTCTAAAATTCAAGATGCCAATCTCTGTCCAAAACCTCAATAAATGCCTTTCTCTACAGAGAGCTTTCAAATATCAAATGCAACATGAACAAACAACAGAAAATAATTATGATCATTATTATAATCTATAAGCTGAGATATTGTTACTTACAAAAGTATTTCCCTCCCTCTGCTGAGTGTGTGGTTGTGATTTTTGAAGTAAATATTTGTAAGTTATTGTGAATCAAGAAGTTACTTTAAGAAACATGTATTAGCAGAAAGAAATTAGATTTGAAAACTCCAAAAAATGTTGATTTGCTCCTGGATTGGTATGACTGTCACACACTCCCAAGAATTACAACTGGATCATCTTTTATATAGGTTTGGGCACTGTGCAACTTTCAGACCTTTAGGCTTCCACAAGTGCTGTGAAATATGTGCAACAAAAAGCTTTAAGATTGGATTCTGAGAAAGGAGCAATAACAAAGAGCAGGTAAAGAAAGGAAAGTTATGTTCTGTGAGGGCTGAAATGTGGAGTGACCATGGAACTGGAAATATGACCAGGAAAAAACATCAACAATTCAATCAATGACTCCAAAGGCAAATGCAGCACTCCCAATCCAGGAGCACTTTGTTGAAAACTTCCAAGGACAACAGAAGTTATGAACTGCAAATTTCAGCAGGAAAACAGCTCAGGCCTTACAAACACTCTGAAAGAAGAAACTGCTGGTTACATATCCACAAAACAACCACCAAAACAACCACAGCCTCTTCTCAAGGTTTCTCAAGGCCTCCACAGCACATTCAGCTTCTGCTAAAGGGGCAGAGCTGTGAACTAGCTCAGATTTTCTGTAACACTGTCACAGAATTTGCATGCACAACTGCAAAGGTAAGAGACTAAATCAGGAATAAATCACCTCTGAGAATAAATCAGGAGACAAGGAGCAGATGAACCAAGGGCAAGGTGCAAATTTAGGGCACACAGTGGTTCTAGTTCAGTGCTTGTCAGCAGCTAAACAATCATCAGGCTGTGCAATAAAGTGAGGAACACACATTCCTACACTGGAGAGATTTCCTGAGTGGGAGCTTTGCTAAGACACCCTTCAAAAAACACAAAAAACACTCACTGTGTCAACATAAAGTGCTATTTCTGCTATTGAAGCATGAAGTGAAGGGGAAAAACCCTTTTAATAATAGAGAAGCTTCTTTCTGAGCCCCTTTTTTAGCCCTGCTTTGGGAACACTTGGGAAAAGAGAGGCTTGAGGTTTTGCCACACATCTTTCCATGGGAATGTTACTTGGAATTCAGCAGCATCTGCTGAGGGTGTTTCAGATGCAGGTCCAGAGACCCAAAACCTAAAGGAATTCAGAACAACTGAGAAAATTAAATTGGACAAGCTTATTGCTGTGCCTACTTAGACCAGAAAACTCAAACAAAACATGAGGTTTGAGGTACAAGTTACTGTATTATTTGAGGCCTGGAACAAATTATTAACCAGCCCAAAAGCAACTCCAGGAAGCAAAGCTACTCACACAAGAAACCTGGAAGGATGTCCCAAAGATATTTTTAATCCAGAACAATGTTCATAATATCAGAATTTAAGTATATCCTGCCTCTTACACATGGTAAATATATATATATATATATATATATATATATATATATATATATATATATATATATATATATATATATATATATATCAGACCCAGAGCACTAAATTTTCACAAAAATACAACCAGGATTCCAAATCACAGCGCTGTGCCCACCTCAAACAATAAGGTCCTGGTAAAATGTTGAGGAAAAAAACTTTCAAATATTACAGAGAAAACACATGCTGCCGAAATGGCGATTCTGACTTAACCACGGCATTCAGTTTTGAAAAAAAGAGAAGAAAAAAAAATAACTTTTAGTGAGCGAGCAAGAAAGTTGTGCTTTTTATAGCTCCTCTTGGCACAGGTGTCACCCAGGTGGACGGAGGAGCTGGAACAAAGCAGAACGCCCCGGTGAGAGCCTCGGCACCCCCCTCCCGCGCTTTTACTCACAAACCACGAAACTCAAAGTACCGTTTTCATGCTGAACGAGCTCTTCCCGCTGCTCCACGGGCCGCCAAGGAAAAGCTTTCGGAGTCAGGGCAGCGCCGAGGCCTCGGTCCCTGTGAGGAGCGCCGGGATGAGGAAAACGCTGCGGGGAGGGAAGAGAGTGAGGGAAGGGCCTGGGAACCAGGCAGGGAGGGCGCCGCACCGGGCAACGAAGGTGCAGCCGGGAGGAAGGGTTCGGGCCGTGCCCAGGGTCCCGGATCCCCGACCCCGAACCCCCAACCCCGATCCCAACCCCGAATTCCCGGTCCCGGTCCCGGCCTCACCTCAGCCGCCGCCGCCCGCGCGCGCGCACTGCCGCCCGCCCCGCGCGATTGGCCGGTTCGAACGCGCGTGGCGCTGCGTCACCGACGTGCGCCGCGAGACCGCCGCCGCGGGGCGTGCCGGGAGCTGTAGTTCGCCGCTGCCGGGGCAGTGGCGGCGTGGGGGAGCGCTGCCTTCTCCCCGACCCGGCCCGGCTGATAACGGCGGGGCCCGGGAGGTGCCCCCGGGGGAACCGCACGGAGAGAGAGGCTGGTGCTGGGCTCCAGCGGTGCTAAGGGATAAAACCCGAAATACGAGTTATTACCCCTAAAAATAGAGTCCGAAAGGCGGAGCGACGGAGCGGGGCTGTGTTCCCAGCCCGGCTGCCGCTACGCCGAGGCTGCGGCTCAAACACCGGCTGTGGAGCGCGTTCTCCTTCCCCGCATTGAAAAACGCCTTATTTATCCCTTCGGATATTTAATTTCTCTGTTTTTTGGGGCTTTGTTTTTCGCTGTCCTCGTTGCTGTCGCTGTTACAGCCCCAGCACTCGGCACGGAGCCGGTGGCCGCAGTTTAATCGCCACTTGCCGCGGGATTTACGGGTTTGGGGTGACCCATCGAGCCCGTGTCCCGTGCGGAGCCGTCGAGGATGCCCAGTGCGAGCCCGGCCCGCCGAGAGCAGGGACCAGCCCCCGGTAGCACCGAGCCCATCACCGCGGCTTCCACCGAAACACTCCGAAAAACAGAAAAAAAAAAAGGTCCCCGTTTAACGAAACTTTTCGGGGCATGCCCCTCACCTCCCAGCCCGGAGAAGGGCAGCGAGCCCCCGGCGCGGGCGGACGGTCAGGCACGGCTGGGATTCCCTGCAGGAAACGAGGTTAGGAGCAAAACGAAACGAGATAAGGAGCAAAAATTCCGGAAAAAACAAACCCTCGGTGTTACGAGTCGTTTTGGCTCTCCCGTGCATCGATCCCGGGCCCTTCCCGGCCCGGCTGCGGGGCACCCCCGGTCCCCCTCGGGGACACGCGACCGAGGTGGCAAATTTACAAACGAGGCTTAAAACGCTTTATATTTTTTTTTCTTTCTTACTTTCTTTAAAAATATTTACAGATCTGAAATAACGCTTTTTTTAATTAATTTTTTTTTCTTCACAAGCGACAGGATGGCAGGAGGGGAGAGCGGGGGTGCCCCGGGCGCCCCGGGCTCTCCGTTTGCCCGTCCCTCCCATCAGTTTCAGTGCTGTGTCCCCTCCATGGGCGCGGCCCGAGAGCCCCTCACGGAGCCCCCGCGGCGGCCCCGGCCCCGCTCCCGGTGCCGGTCCCGACGGGGCGGGGGCCGCGGGGCTCAGTAGTCGATCTTGTTGTAGAGGTTGTAGAGCGGTAAGGCCGAGAGGTTGCTGCCGGGGTAGTAGAGAGGGGCGGGGAAGGCGATGGACCGGGGCACCGGCACTCGGAGGAGGGAATTGTCTCTGAACACCAGCGGCATCCCCACCAGAGTCTGCGCCGAGGCGTGGGCCATGTTGGCCGCCTCCAGCTCGGCCGAGAGCTGCCGTTTCCACTTGTTCCTGCGGTTCTGGAACCAGGTCTTCACCTGGGTCTCGGTGAGCTGCAGGCTGGAGGCCAGGCAGGCCCGCTCCGAGCTGCTCAGGTAGCGCTTCATGTCGAAGGTGGACTCCAGCTGATACACCTGGCTGCGGCTGAACACCGTGCGCGTCTTCTTCTTGGCGGCGCCGGCCTGCCGGTCCCCGCCGTCGCGCTGCCGCTCCCCGCAGGACGGCGAGGACGATCCCAGCGGCTTCTCCTTCTCGTCCTTACAGTCCTGCTGGGGGGGCGAGAGGAAGGGCCCCCGCTCCCCGCTGCCCGCCGCCGCCGCTCCGCTCCCCTTGGCGCTGCCTGCAACAGAGCGACAGCGCGGGGGTCGCACGGCGGCCGGCACCGGGACCCCCGACGGCCGAGCCCCCCGGCCCGCAGGGAAAAAGCACCGGGGCGAGACTCCGGGCAGGCACCCGCCGCCTCTGCTCCTGGGGGAATACACAACCGACGCCGGGGGAAGCCATCCCTTCCTGGATATCCCTGTCCCCGGATGGATGGATGGATGGATGGATGGATGGATGGATGGATGGATGGATGGATGGATGGATGGACGGACAGGTGGGTGTGCGTGCCACAGTGAAAGCAGCTGAGTACCAGGCTTCCTGTCCGACACGAGCCGGCAAATTTTACTTTACAGCATGGCATTTCACAGATCGTTTAGTCAGAAATAATGCTAAAATATAAATAAATAACCGCCGTTCTTCCCTCTGCCCGAGCGCTGTAATCAGAATCTAAGAAAACGAGCGTTATCCATCGCACCGCATCCCTCGGGGAAATCAACGCCGGATGGGATGGAAAAGATTTTTTAAAAAACCACCCAATTTTTCCTGGAATTCCTTCCTCCCCGCTTCACCCCCGGACGGCGCAAACACTCTGTGCCCCGAGAGCAGAGCAGGTGCGGCGTGCCCCCGCCTCCCTCCTCCCGGCGGGGGCCGGACCGGGGCCGAGCCCCCCGCGGCCCTTCCCGGCGGGGCCCGTCCCATCCCTGCGGTACTCACCGAGACAGGTGAAGCTGAGGGGGGGCTGGTGCTTGTGGCACGCCTCGGCGGGGCCCTGAGCCTCGGGGCAGAAGCAGCCGCGGTGCTTCCAGCTCTCCTCCGGCTCCTCGTCCTCCGAGGACAGGGAGAGGGTCCGGGCGCGGGCGGGCCAGGCGGGCGCTCTGTCTCCGGCTTCCCGGGGGGGCTCAGCGCTGCCGCTGCCCAGGATGGACTGGATGGTGAAACTGGAGATGGGAGCAGCCGCCGGACAGCACTTGCTCGGCTCTTCTTTGCTGCTCATCCTGGGTTCATAAGAAAGCAGAGGAGGGAAGCTGTCGCTTTAGAGGGGCTGCGCGGGAGGGGGGTGCCCCGGCAGCCTGCGGGGAGCCGTCGGTGGGGGCTCTTTCGGGGGGCGTTCGGGGCGTGCGGCGGCCGGCTCTCCCCGCGCCGAGCCAGGCGGAATGCATGCTCCTTCCCCCGCGTCCCTATTGATCTGCGGGCGGCGGGCGGCGGGGCTTCATTTGCATGGAGGTGGCCTCCGCCGCGCCAATCACGGCGGCGGCGGACACGGAAAGTTTGGAAACCCGCGGGCTCCGGGAATGGGGAGGCACGGGGGAGGAGGGGTGCGCCGGAGCTGGAGGGGGGAACCCCCGGCGGGGACTCGCCGCCGTCCCCGGGGGCTAGGCTGACCCCGCGGCCCCGGAGGAGGGCTGCTGGCCGCCCGCCATCCCTCCTGGCCTCCGCCTCGAGTGGGCGGCAGCGACGTGGGCTGAATGGCTCATGCCGCCCGGGGGCGGGGGTGTCGGGATAAACACCTTGTGCATATCCGGGCATCTTTACCCTGCTCCTCATTAAAGGAGGGGGAAAACCTGTCACGGTGTGTGTCGCCTGCTCGGCAGGGCTGGGAAACCTTCCAGAGTCTGGAATTTGCGCTGCTGTGCTGCAGCAGGGACAGATGTCCCACGAAATGCCTCCCGCGTTTTGATCCCAGGGCCTGGAAGCCGTGGGGAGCAGGGAGGGAGGGTACGTGCCGCTGCATTTCCAAATAAACTTTGTCAGCACTCAGGGGCTCTTCCCCTCGGGGTTGGACATAAATCACAGCCACCGCAGCTCCTGCCCTCGGAAGGGAAACCCGCAGGTGGCAGCTGCTGCGTCCCACCTGTCCCAAAGGGAACGCGGGGCCGAGCGCAAGGACCCCGCCAGGACCCATCACCTTCCCTAGCGCAGACGGAGCGGCAGCTGGGAGCCTCAGAGGCTCCCCAGGCCGCGGTTTTGGGGCCTGGATCTCCTTTTCCCGGAGATGCCAGGCGGAGACCGAGCCCCGACGGCTGCCTGGCACCGCGAGCTGAGCCCTCCCTGCCGCCGCCGTGGCATCGCCCCGGGAAGGCTCAGGAAGGAGCCTCGGTAACGAGGCCGGTGTGGAAAGCAGCAGCCTGGTCCCCGAGCTGCCCCATGCTTCCCCTGCCCCGGGCAGACCCTGCCGCCCTCTCCGCCTCCATTTCCCCGCTGCCTCCACTCCGGAGGGATGAACTCCTTCCCTGGGCCCTCCTCCCCTGCGGACACCCGTGTCCGTGGGTCGGGCTGTCCCCGAGCCCGCCGCCGTCCCCGGCCGGGGAGGCTCCCGCGGAGGGGAGCGAGTGGGAAGCGCTGCTGCAGCTCGGAAATCCTGGAGAGTTTGGTCGCATCCGTGTCCAGGTGCAATATCCTTGGCCTTGGCAGGGCCGTGGTACCGGGTTTTTAACCCCGGGTTGCCTGAACGAGGTGGGGAGGGGGTCTCTGCGAGCTCCAGCTGTTGATTCCCTCTCTCCAGAAATATATCCCCCCCAAAAAAAAAAATTAAAAAAAAAAAAAAAATCAAATAGGGGAAAGCAAAGAATGAGATGGAAATATACAAATCAATAGAGACAAATGTCAAGACGTTTTAAAATGACATTTTCATTAA
>NC_044576.1:31286523-31306523 GCF_901933205.1 Camarhynchus parvulus | reverse complement strand
AGCCGCTCCCCGCACGCTGGGCACCCTCACACCGCTCCCTTCCCTCCTACATAAACGTTTCCTAATTTTTCTTATTTTTGAGGGGATTCTGACCCCTCAAACCACGCTTTCGGGTAGGTGAAAGTCCGCGGGGACGGCGGCGACAGGTCCCACTGGCCGGTCCCCAATGGTATGGGAGCGGCGAGAGAATAATTTGGATGTGGGAGAACAAACCAAGGTCATCAACACCGCCGAAAGAGCGCAGGAACAATAGATTCATTTGAAACAATATTTTACAGACGTTTTACGATCAATATGAACTGAAGCATTATGCTGTACCAATCTGTTAATGCTCTTAATGGTCTTCTCATTCCGTTAGCACACTATGCCAAGTCGATAGAGTAAAGTGATTATTACAGAGACACTTGCAGCATATTTGGAAAAAAAAAACCCTGAAACCCAAACCCACAGGGTTTTCCACCACTGTTTTAAAGCGGGATTATTCCCTCGGAGCGGCTCCGCGTGCCCCCACCTCTGCCGCCCGTTCTGCACGTCGCAGACACCGACAGCAGAATCAAACATTTCCCAACGACCTGTACCAGAAAATTTGAAAATATTCGGCTAAAAAAAAGAAATTATCAATAATAATTAGGATAAAAAAATACCAACCTCCCAACGTGGGTCGCCGGGAGCGTGCGGCTGCTGGAGGGGCCGCACCGCTCCCTGTCGCAGCCCTCCGCAAGGCAAAACTCTTCTGAATCCCCAAATCTGGTGGCCGGGAAGTTTATATCTTTCCCCCCGCTGTTTGCTATACACAGCAACCCCCTATTTACTACCAAATAAAAGAAATACATGTGTGTTTCGACCACAAACAGGCGAGCTAGTTCTGTTCAGCCCTGCTCAAAACAGTGGCCGAGAAGAACCGCGTTATCTCTCGAATTGCAAACAAAGGCAGAGATTTGCCGAGCGCGGCTGCAGCAGTAAACACGAGTGGTCGCGGAGTTGCCAACAGCCGAGAAGATCGAAGCAACTTTCTTTGAATCGCCCCCGCCTCCCCGACAGACAGTTTTTGTTTCTGTAAAGATGATTTTCCTTCCACCACTCGAAGCGATTGCTTTCACTCCATCCCAGAGTGATGCGGGATCTCCAGAAAGTTTAAGCAGGGCCAGAGGGGCGGGAGGAGGGTGTGGGGGTTCCCTTGGCAGCCTGTCCCGCTCCTGTCCCGCTCCAGGCCGGCGCTCCCCGCCCGGGAGCGGCGCAGCGCAGCGGGGAGCGCCGGGGCTGGCGGAGCCCTCGCTCCTTCTCCTCGAAGGGAGAAACGGAACATTTCGCTTCGCGTTTCGCTGGATCCTTGAGGGATAGGATGGAGTTTGGGGACACCTCCTGAAGGCTTGAGAAAAGCCTGAGCTCCGGGCTGGGCTCGCTGCGGATGCGGACGGAAAGGAGCATCCCGCTCCGTGCCATCCCTCCCGGCCGGGCTGTGGGGAACTCCGGCAGCGGCAGAGGGGCGGCTCGGGGGGCAGCGAACCGGGCCCACCGACCCTCGGCCCACGGCCCAACTTCACCGCCAGCTTTCACAGCATCCGCCTGCTCTCGATCCCGCCGTGTGCAAGGGCAGCGGGAAGCAGAAAAGCTGGGATCTGCTTAGATTGCTTAGTTTCTTTTTTTTTTCCCCCCTCTCTTTAATTAAAAAAAAAATCCTGCCGAGCCCCATCAACCCCACCAAGATCACGGTTCCCCCGGGAAATGCCCCTGACAGTCCCGGGACGGGCACAGGAGCCGCTGCCCACTCCCGCACCCGCGCAAAGGCCGCGCTGCGGGGCCGGGGCCGCGCTGGTTCCATCGGCTCCTTCCTCTGCTGGGAAAGGGCCAGGAGGGTCCGGAATCGTTTTCCGAGCACTGACCAGAAATAAATGAGCTTTTTTTCCTTGCCGTTTGATAACATCGTGCTGCCGCGCTGTAAAATGGAAAGATGTATTTACTATGGCAACAATATTTTTAATGGGCTGCAAGCGACTTGTCCCAAAGTTGGTACTGCAAACAGCAAAGGCATCGCTCTGTTTGTAGGCGACACAGCCAGCACCGCATTTTGACCCCGAAACTCTGTTTATTTTTCATTTACGATCCATTGCCAGGGTTTTTATCCCAAACGAAAAGAAACCGCGGGATTATCTTTTCGCAACGCTGAGTTTTATTTTGATTTCTTTGGCCCCAAATCCTGCCCTCGGCGCTATCAACACGTCGATTCGGGCCAATCTGCGGGAAGCGGAGAGCGATCCTCTCTCCAAATAAACCCTGCCGGGGCTTTGAACACGCGTGACGGCCCCGGCCGTGGGCACAGGGCTCGGACACCCTGCGGCAGCCCCGGGGGAGGAGGGGGCGAAGGGAGGCAGGGGCAGCACCGGGGGGCGCAGGGGAAGGGGCGGCAGGAGTTCAGGGGAAGCCCTCGGGGGGGAGGCGGCGCTCCCGTGGGCAGGGATCCCCCCGCTGCCCCCTCCCACCCCGGGAGGCTGCGACCCTCGCTGGGGGTGAGCCGGGCACCGTGACCCCCACTGCCCATCCTCTTCCCGCTGCCCATCCCCTTCCCTCTGCATCCCCGCTCCAAGGAGGCAGCCCCGGCCGGATCGGCTCCGTGCGCTGCCCGCAGCCCCGGAGCTCACACACAACCTTTGGGTTATTTGTTTTGTTGTTTTTCCTCTTTTTTCCCCATGTTGTTGTTTATATATCTTCTTTTTTTAATTAATATTTTTTTCCGCCGGAAACCACACCTTAAAAACGATAAGGAACGGGTTTTATTGATTTTTTTTTTTTGCACCACAACATTAAGTTTATAACAATATAGGCTGTTTTAAAAATAGGACCGATCCCTAACAGAAAGCGAGAGGGCAGAGGGTACAACCGAAATTGGAAAACAGAATTTAAAATCGAACAAAGAAAAGAAACCAAACCAACCCAAACCCTTGGGAAGACAGCAAACAATTGTCAGACAACAGGTGAGCAGACACTAAGACAGAGAGAGACTAGAGGTGTCCACTCCTCACTTGATTTCTGCCTATTAAAATCCACATACCCAATGGACTTTAGAAGAAAACTGTACATCATATCAAATAAATTAAAATTACCCTAAAGTTGATTGTCCTTCACTTAAAGCGCCCAGCTCACCGAATCTCCCTTATTTATTCGCATAAGCCGGGCCGATGCTAATTCCCATGCCCTGCTCCCCTCTTCTCACTTTCCTTCGCTTTTAATTCTTTTTTATTTCATTTTGCACAACATGAAGAAACGCAATTTTACAATGCTAAAAACCCTTTCCTCACCATTCAAATAAAAGCAGTGCTTTAAGAATCGTCGTACAATATTGCACAGTTCAAAAGTACAATAATATTAATAATAATAATAATAATTAGTATTACAAAAGAAAGCAAAAGGGCACAGATTTGTTTTTTCCCCCCAGATACCGAAATAACTTTACAAGGAAAAAAACCCGAAACAACCCGACAACTAGGAAAACAAGAATTATAAACAAGAATTAAAAATGTCTAAGTAAACGATAATAAATAAGGGTCACTCAAAGCGTGCGAGTGTATTTAACCGTTCACTTTGAGGCTGTATTTCTCGCTCGTGAAAGTCTCATGGCAGAAACAGAAAGGTACAAAACGTGGGCAAGCAAAGAGGCAAAGGTCTGCTTAAATGAAAAGCCGTGGTCGATGAAGTTTGAGTCACGACAGGATCAGGAGCCTGAACAATTATTTGGAGGCAGAAGGAGAGATCCGAAAGGAACAGAAATTCAGCTTCCCGTTAGCGTTTGGCAAATCTCGAGGAGTGGCCTGGGACCATTCATTTTATTTTATTACTATCCTTTCCCCCCCTTTTTTTCTTATTTTTTTCCTTTTTTTTTTCTTTTTTTTTTTTTTTTTTTTTACAAAAATAAAACTAAAGCCACAGAGAGAGAGAGAGAGAGAGAGACCATCGCGGTTTTCATCCACGTTTACAAAAGGTGTGACAGCTCCAGGGTTCTCTACAAGTCCCAGCTTTCATTTTCCTCATTTTCGTTTCCCTCCCCCCACATTTTTATTCTCTCTTTTTTTTTTTTTTTTTTGTTTTGTTTTCCTCCTAAATTTCCGCGACTTTCTTCCTACCACCACCCGCCGAGGGGTCCCCCCAGCCCCGCACTCGTGTCCCCCGCGCTCCGCAGACGCCGGCCGGGTGCCTCGCACGGGGGGCTGCAGTACTTACAAGCGGCCGGGTGCCTTGCGCGCCTCTCCGCGCCCCTCCGCGCAGCGGCGGCCGGGCTCAGACGGGCCGCAGCAGCGGCACGGAGGTGACCACGGGGTGCGAATAGTAGACGGGGTGAGGGAAGGTGAGCAGGGGCTGCGTGCCGGGGGCTCCGCCGCCCCCCGCGCCCCCCTCCGCGCCCGAGTTCTCGTGGTAGAGGATGGGGACGCGCACGATGCGCTGCGCGGCCGCGTGGCTCAGGTTGGCCGCCTCCAGCTCGGCCGCCAGCTGCCGCTTCCACTTGTTGCGGCGGTTCTGGAACCAAATCTTCACCTGGGTTTCTGTCAGGTGCAGCGAGGCGGCCAGGCCGGCGCGCTCCGAGCTGCTCAGGTAGCGCTTCATGTCGAAGGTGGACTCCAGCTGGAAGACCTGCGAGCGGCTGAACACCGTGCGCGTCTTCTTCTTGCGGCACGGCTTCTTCTCGGGGCTCTCCTCCCGCTTCTTCCAGTCCTCCGCGCCTCCCTCCTTCTTCGCCTCCTCCGAGTCGCTCTCCTCCAGGACGATCTCGTCGGGGCTCTTGGAGTCCAGCTCCTTCTGCTCCCCCTCCGCCTTCAGCAGCGGCTCCGGGGAGTCCCGGTCGGTGCCCGAGGCGGGGGACGAGTCCCTCAGCAGGGATTTCTCTGCGGCTGGATGGGGAAGGACGAAGCGGGGCGTGAAGAGGGACACAAAGAGACACCTTCACCCCCCAGGCCCCGCGTCCCGTCGGGGGGAACGGGACGAGCCGGCCGGATCCCCGCGCCACCCCCCGCCCCGCCGCCCCCGGGCCCCGCGGCCGCCGCCCCGCCGGGGAGGGACGGAGGGAAGGAAGGAGCGATGGAAGTTGTGGGGAGCGGTACCTTCCGTGCGGGGCAGGTGGGCTCCGGCCGGCGTCAGGGCGTAGGGGTACCACCAGGTCTGGGCGCGCTCCAGGCAGTGGGCGCTCAGGGCGAAGCGCGGCGCCGGGATCTCGAAGCGGGGAAAGGCGAGGTCGCCCACCTGCGAGAGGGCGAAGCCGGCGCCGTCCACCGCCGCCTTGCCCGAGGGGGCGAACAGCGCCCGCGGCTGCTTGGGGGGCGCCTTTGGGGGGCCGCCGTTGAGCAGGTTCTTGATGTAGAAGGATTCCTTGGGGGGAGGCGGAGGGGCGCTGGGCGGCTCCTGCCCGGTCTCCGGCATCCTCCGCTGCCCGCCCGGCTCCTGGCCGCCGCTGGCCCCGCAGCCCGCGCCCGGCGCGCAGGTGGCGGCTCCCGGCGGCGCGGGGGACAGGCGCGGCGGGGCGGCGTGGGAGCGCGGCGGCGGGGCCGGCCGGGGGCCCCTCGCATGGGGGCGGCAGGGCGGGGGGCCGGGGGACCCGCGCAGCCCGCGGCACCGGGGGCTGCTGCGGGCAGGCGGAGAGCCGGGGTCGTCGCTGCCGCCGCCGCCGCCGCCTCCCGCCGCCGCTGCTGCTGCGTCAACCTGACGCCGGATGCTAATGATGAAATCAAAATGTCATCCCCGTTCCGCGCGGGGAGCACGCGGCGATTGGGCACGCACAAAGGCGAATGGGATCAGGCGGGAGGCGGCGGGAGGAGAGGGCTCCGCGCAGCCCCTGCTCGCAGCCGCCGCGGCCCCGGCCCCCGCGCCCGACGCGCCGCCGTGCCCGGAGGCGGCGACCGCCCGTCCGTGGCGTTTACGGAGTCCAATTAGGCAGCGAGCGGGGCCGGGCCGGCGGCACAAAGGGAGCGGCTCGGCGGAGCGCGGCGGGAGCGGCGGCGGGCGAATGGCACGGGCCGCGCCGCTCCTGCCTCAAAAACCGCCCCCGCCCCGCCGCGCCGCCCCCGCGCCCCCGCCCCGCGCCGCCGGGAACAAAAGCCGCCCGCGGCCGGGGGGGGGGAACGGGCCGGGCCCCGCCGGGATACCGGGCACCGGACAGCCTCTGGCTGCGCTCCGCTCCGCTCCGTTCCGCCGCGGGGCAGAAACGACTCAGCGGCCGGCTGCGGGGCGGGGGCGGCGGGACAGCTCTGCCCCGACGGTGCCGGTGCCCTCCGCACCGCGGGCAGCCCTGCCGCCTCCTCGGGGCCGCCGGGACACGTCGAGCCCGCGGCGGACGGGCGACAGCGGGCACGACCCGGGCCCGCTGCTCGTGGGATCAGGGCACAAGGCGGCGGGATTCGTTCCTGCTCGAACCCTGGGTTTCGTTCCTGCCCTGCTCCTGGGCTTCGAGCTCCGGGCGCTCCCGGGGTTCGGTTATGGGGGGCTCCCGGGATCGATCGCTCCCGCTCTCGGAATCCGAACACGGATACCTGCCTCTCTGCGTGTTCGGGCACGGGGCGATCCAGGGATCCATCCCTGCCCCGTTCCCAGTTCCATCCCTGCCCCGTTCTCAGATTCATCCCTGCCCCACTCCCGGCTCCATCCCTGCCCCACTCCCGGCTCCATCTCTTCCCCATTCCCGGCTCCATCCCTGCCCCGTTCCCAGTTCCGTCCCCGCCGCTCCCGGGGTCCGGGCGCAGGGCGCCCCCTGGCGGGCCCGGAGCGCTCCCCGCCCCGCACCGCCCCGCACAGCCCGGGACACCGGGAAGCGGCGGCTCCTGGGGCGCTGGGAACCCCACGGGAGCCCCGGTAGGGCCGGAATACGGCGTACTGCCCGCCCGTACCCGGGGAAGGGAAGGAAGGGAAGGAAGGAAGGAATCAAGGAAGGAAGGAAGGAAGGAAGCCAGGGAAGAAAAAAAAAAAAAAAAAAAAGAAAAAAAAAAAGAAAAAAAAGAAGGAAGGAAGGAAGGAAGGAAGGAAGGAATCAAGGAGCCACTCATTTCTGGCATCCTTCTAAACGTTTGGAATACCTTTGAGCGTGCACTGCACAAATCTGCCCTGGCACATGCAGAGCTCTCTACTTGGACGTGCTCACATGTGCACAGGGGGCAACAATCTCTACTCGTAAACATTTTAATGCCTCGATCAAATCTACCTGATATTTTTTTTGCTATTTCGTTTTAAAGACACCCACTTGGCAATTTTTTTAATCTGAAACAAACTGCCCAGGAGTCTCTCCTACCCCTGAACACTTGGAGTTATAAGCAGAGGGAGAATTTATATAGAACCGGTTGCACAGTATTTTTGGCTGCAACAGATGTGGTGTTTCATGTACCTTCCACACATCTTGGGGATGGGGTCTCAGCAATTAAGAGTTTGCAGAAATATTCTGTTATTAACAACTGTTTCTTGTTCCTGCTCTCGTTAACAACTTAAATCTCCTGGCAAAGAAAAGGTCGTTGGGAATTTTCCAAACAAATGCTGTTTCTCTGGAATATCCCTCTACTCTGGGGTAAAATGTACAGAGGAAAAAAACCCCAGACAGACAGAAAATAGTTTCTGTTCAGAAAGCAGCCAATAGCCCCTTAACTCAGGCTCCTGCCTGAGACCTGGGCTAAAGCTCTGGGCTAAATCTTTGCAGCTCTAAGCCAAGGGTGAAAAGTTCTTATAGAAGACCCCAGTGCACTTCTCTGTCTCAGTGAAGATTTTATTTAGATATGAGTCACCAAAATAATTCTGTACTGAAGCTCCCACTCTTTTCCATCCATCTTTCACTGCTTTGGTAATTATGAGGTCCTAATCCCTTTGGAGTCCCTCAGGGCAAACAATTCACGGTAGAAAGCCAAGCAAGGACAAAAAATAAAACCAGCCTCTGGTTAACTTAAAAGATATTCCCACTTTGCAATTCTTTACTACAAAACAAACAAACAAAACCCTGCAGTGTTCTAAAAGTGCATTTCTCTATCTCTGTTATTTAAGGTCCATAGATTTCTTGTTTATTTATGTATTTTATTTATTCCCCCTCCCCAGCAATATCTGGATGTTAAAGACTGGTATTGACCATTCCCCCCTTGCCCACTGGTGATGGAGCTGAGGGGATTTTGCTGCAGTCTTTATTTCTGTTTCTAGACTTTCACTCGTAGCCTTCCATTGTAAACAGATAATTATTATTTCATTAGCGTTGCAATTCAGAATTAATTGGCTAATTTACACATGGATCAATTGTATAAATGTGATGTTTGTGATAGGTGCTTGATATGATTTAAAGTAATTGTTTATTTTCGGGTTTTGGCTGTATTGTATTGCAAAGTGATTTATCTCCTTATTTATCCTGTCTCAGCACTGCCTCTTCTTTTTCATTATTTTTCTAAAGAGCTACACTCCTGCTAGGCTGGAGCATGAACCCATGTGCTGTGATTCTGTGGTGGCCCCTGCTCCAAAAAGGCTTGCAGCCTGCTGAGGAGGGTGTGCAGAGCACAGCAGCCCTGTTTCCCTGGCAGGAATTACCCACTGCAGCCCGTATTTCACCCAAATTCCTGCCCCATCTTTATCTGCCACCCCTGAGCACTGTAAGCACGGGTGACAAACTTTGGGACACCATGGGTTCAGCTTTCTCTTTTCCATGCTGAGGAAAGGGCAGGGCTGAGTTTCCTGGTCCCTTTATTTGTCCAAGTGGGAGCTCTCCTGAAGAAGTTTGCACATCTGGGCGTCCAGAGATTGTGGGGAAGCAGAATTCCAGCCAGGCACTGCTTGATTCCATGGCTGACACTAAACATACTCCCACAGGAGAGTGCTGAGGCACCTCCTTGCCTCAGAGTTTGGATGTCCAGAGGGAGAAGGAAGAAAGGAGAAGACATTTTACAGCTTGCCCCACGCACAAACTCTCCTTTCCCAGCCAATCAAAGTGAATCCTTCCACCATCAGATTTCAGAGCTCCTGTCACACTGTCCAGCCATATAAACACGATTTTGTGAATGCCAAAGATTAACTGCTGCAGAGTCTGAGCTGTTCTCAATGGGTCTCCATTTCCTATTGCAGATCTTTTCATATTATCAGGGCCTTTTTAAAATCTGAGTTTTCAGCATTTCTCTGTCAGTCTTTCAAGTGCTCCTTCTGAAATGCATGGCTGGAAACAAACAGAGCTCACCCAGAGAAGGGATGCTGCTTTCTCATCAAAAGGAATGTCTCTTGTGGGATGGATTTGATAAGGATGTTCTATTCAAGACTGGAAAAACTACAAGGGAGTTTTGCTTGGAAGCCTGTCTCAGGTTTCCCCAGGCTGAGTGGATCAGGGTGTATGACATGTGTGTGGGTTGAGAGGTATTTTGGAACAGTTAAAGTTGTTCCCTTATTATGCCTTACAATGGCATTTTTGTACCTTTAAATGGAAGGCTTTGTTAGTCTCTGTTTTCCAGCGGCTTCCCGGCAAGCTGAGAGTCCTCCCTGACAAACATTAGAATCTCCTAGTGCTTCAAGAAAGCAGGTTGTTCAATTTATCAGACTTTTATTTCTGAGGCTCATCACAGTGCTGTGTCTGACTCACAGAGATGGCATTTTTGTCAGAAAAGGGGAGAAATTTCTGGGTTGTGATGTTTTTGTGAAACAAGCGCTGCTGCAAATTCCCTGTGATTTGGAGTAAATCCACAGGGACAGAACTGATGAGGTGATCCAAGCACAGTCTTCATCTCACAGAGCCCTACACAGGAACTCTATAGAATGTGATAAGACTCTGATCTCATCACAAACTCATGCCACATATCCCTTGCTTTTGTCACTTTGTCTCGCCCACCAGAATAATTTCTAGAAGGTTTCATCACCCTGGCATTAGTCATGTGGGCACAATTTATCACTTCCACAGGTGAACTCACCCAGTGGAGGCCAGCTGAATGCACTGGAGGGAATCCTTTGTGAGAAGTGCCACTGGAGGATTTGAAGGCAGAGCATGTGCTGTTCTTTAACATCTTATCCAAACATAAACTTCAGCTCATCTTTCAAAATCTGTCAGGACAGAGGCACCCAAAGAAAAATGAATAGATGGTGGCTTTGCAGCTTTATATCTGAAGCCCAGTGCTTTTATAGCTGGTTGTAAACTCTGAATCATGTAAAAAAGTAAAAACACCCAAAAATCAAAACCAGGACTATGTAAACATCAGGACTGGTGAAATACCAAATAAGCAGATGTGGCCATAAATAGGTAATTTATTAAATCCACAAGGGAATCCTGTCACCACACCTGAAAAGTGCTGAGTATTTCCAGCTCCTCCTGGAACAGAAAATTGCTGCAGAGCTCTGTGGTGGCTGTGGCTAGAAAAGAGGTGTTCTCAGCTTTCAGATCTCAGATCCAAACTGTCCATTTGCAGAGGGCCAACAGAGAGCAGAGCAGATCCAATGCTTGTGTGCAGGGCAGCTGGATAATGTGCAGGTTTAGGAGTTCTTAAATAATCATTGATTTCAAAAGTGTTACAGCCCATTGACTCAAAAACCAGCTGCTTCTAAAGCCTCTCGTGTTCCTATCACAGATCCTTGGCAATTGTAGGAGAGTTATTCTGGATGTACCTACTGAACATGAGCTGGGCCTTGAATTTCATGCAAAGATCCTCAGATCACCCTGATTTCCCCACTAATGTTTGTTATGACAGCCTGAACCAGCTGGCTCTGAGTCAGCAGATCCCCAAAATAGCTCGTGGTTTTGCAAAATAGATGAATGATGGGGTCGTTTTGTGCTTCCTCAAGAGCTTCTTTGTCAAAACCTTATTAATGACTTATTAATGACTCTGGCAGTGCCCAGGGAAGGCTGCTCCCCAGGGAAGCTCGGTGTTCCTGGAATTCCAGGGAGCCAAAGTGATGCTCACACCACAGGAGGCTCCTCCTCCCTCGTTGGGCTGGGGAACCTCCAGCGTTTCTTGTCTTCAGATATTCAGAGATGAAGTTCTGCCATTGCTCCCATGGTGCACAGACTCTGTTCTACCTGTTTTACCGAGAAAATTTTTTCTTTCTACAAAATCTTCCTGTAAATTCCAGGGAAAACTTTATCCGAGACAACAAAGTTGCTTATTTCTAAATATATTAATATAAGTGCACAACTTCACATTATAAAAACAAACTATCAGAGGTCAAGAAAGGACTGCACAAATTTCACATCACCTTACTTTGAGCCACGGGTTTACATTGAAGTTTTCCTTTGTTTGTTGTTGGTTTTGGTGGGGTTTTTTTGTTTGGTTGGTTGGTTTTTTGTTTTTTTTACATTACTGCCTTTTTAAAATTATACCATTGAAGAATTGGATATCTATTAGAAAGCCAAGCATTATACAGAAAATCTTTTTAACATATTTTGGTTAAACATTTAGCAATACACGTCAGAAACTCGTCAGTAATAAACCTGGTGGAAGCAATGCTGGTGGAGAGCAGCAGAAGGATTGAAGGTTGTGCAAAACTTCTGACACCATCACAGCCATCGCAGTTACACCTTTTTTTGGACAAGAGAAGATTCCCTTTGGAATTGAGACACAGGGACCCAACCAGTTCAGAGTGGTGGCTTGAAAGTTCTTCCTTATAAGAAGGACTTTCAAGCAGCCATAAAGCACTGACAAAATACAATCAAGGGTGATTTTTTTCCACAAAATTTTACATTAGCAGATTTTTGGCTTGTCATTAAGGATCTGTAAATAATATCAGAAAAAAAAACCCAACAAAACCAAAATGATCAAAAGAGACTATGTACAGTTAAATGCCTTGTTCAAGGTGGCAGATAAGGCAAATAATAATAAAATATTATGTATGACAGAAAGTGGAAGAATTCCAGCTGGGTATGTGCATGAAAGGCAACACATTTAAATAATGTTGGGTATTTACAGAGCAATAGAATTGTCAAAATAACAGTTTTTACATAGAAATAAACATTATCTGTTTCTCCTCAGCAGCCTGATGTGTATCCTTGCTGTGTGCTGTCATTCCCAGAGTGTGACATCTAACTTATGTGTGCAATAAAAAAAACCCTCAGCACGTAACAAAACCCACCCAGACCACACGTTGCCTTAAACATTCCAGTCAGGAAAATCCTGTACAGTGCACATCACCCTGCCACGAGAGGTTTGCTATGGATTGCTGTGCTGGAGAGCTGCAGTGGGGCGAAGAATGGAGGAAATGCAAAAAGACTCGAGGGCCAACGTGTGAATGACACCTCTGCTGTTAGTTAGTTAGTTAGTTTGTTTGTTTATTTGTTTGGTTTTTGGCAGGCAGGGCTGCTCCGAGGGAGAAGATGAGGCGCTGTCTCCCCAGTGAGAGATCCTGATCTGATTCTGCTGTAAAGCCCTGAAAGTGATCAGAGAGTGATCAGGATTTCCAGATGCCCTTGAGAATGCCCTTCACCTTCACGATCAGGCTCTGAAATGATAATAATGATAATCTATTGATCGGAATGCTTGGCAGCAGCGTGACACACACAGGGCTATTGATAAGCAGCGCTGATATTTCAGGTGACAAACAAGGACTGGGGGGTGATTAGTTTAAATATCTCCAGCTGGGAAACTCTGAAGTGATATTGGCCTCCAGAATGTCTCTGTTTTTTGGCTGGGAACAGATTTCCATCTGAAGCTGTGGAGATGAGTTTCTGGAATTATTATACTACTATAGTACTATAATGAGTACAAATCCAGCAGAGGGTGGATGGACGGAGCGCTGGACGCTCCCCGCTCGCCCTTCAGCACCACGGGCAGCGCCGGGAGCGCCGTCCCGCGGGTCTGGGAGCGGGGATCCTGCTGTAAAAGCTCCCAACAAACCCAGAATTAACAGCATCTAAACCCTGAGATTACAAGTTAAATCCTTTAATTAACCCTAAATCCAAAGGACCCTTTGTCTGGGTTCCCCGAACTTTCACAGACAAATTCAAGGGAATTACATCTCGGGTTATTTTAATATCAAAGAATTTCATAAGAATTCATGAGAATTTTTCCCTTTCCTACAGCGTTGATGCATTGCCCTGTTTATCCCCCAGCTGGTGTTTTTTGTACTTCTCAGGGATATATCAAAGTTTATGCAGTATGTGTAACTCGAGGGAGATGGAAAAGGCATTGACAATATTAATTGTTTCATAAATAGCGTCAGATAGGATATGCTTTTTATAACCTTGGTTTAAACCCTGTTAGTGAAAAACCAATACCCTGCCATTTGTTTATACTTTTCTTGGCGTACAGGGCAGATATATTAGAGAGAATGAAGCCAATAAAAGGTTACAGGCAGCCTTTTCCACTCTCAACTTTTAGGCATGGCCCCTTTTTCAAAAGAAAACTGTCTTTTATTTTGGAGCATTATAACCATTCCACCCGTCTGTAAAAATGAAAGAAGAACCAGAAATTACAAAGGACCAAATAGAAAGGACCCTTTTTGCTTTTAGGTGAGCACTTCTTCACACAAGCAATTCCACAGGCTCCACCACGAGCAATTCCATGCCTCCCATGCTGAGGCAGAGGGAGGAAGGGCTCCACCAGCCAGCCCAGCAGTGTGGGGGTCTCTGGGGCAAAGCTGCCTCAGAGAAAAAAGCTCAGCAAGGGAAAAAAACCCCTCTTTTCTTCAGTGTTCTTGTCTGGATCCCAGAAATTTATCACAGAACAAGTCCCGAGGGTGGAAAGAGGAATGGCAAACAATCCCAAAGGCAGCACACGACTGAAAGTTTCAGACAAGGAAAACACTCTGCAAATTAATTACTGGAGGTCTTGCAGAAGTTCTTAATGGTAAAAGAGACTCCTGAAAAAACCCTTTGCACTGCAAGAATTTTGCTCCTTTTATTTCCTTTATTCAGCATTTTAGTCCCTGCAGGCAGGGACAAGGAGGTAAGTTATGGTGGGTTTACCTGGTAGGGCGTGGTGGGTTTGCCTCTGCTTTCATTTAAAAAATGTGTAAAGTGTTCAAAATGTTTTAATCATGTTCTATGCAGTGTCACATGCAAAAGAAACACAATTCTTGCACATCTTTAAACAAGAGTTTCAGTGCTGCCGTGTTGTGCTGTATTAATATTACAGTTTTGGAAGATGTGTAGCATAGCAGCAGCGAACTGAGGGCTGGAACATTGGAAACCAAAAGAGGAAAGAAAGAAGGAAGGAAATGCCATTCAATATTGCTGGAAATTCCATAGAAATTCATGAAAATAAATGTGCTGTGTATGTTTTTATGTTTGGTTTTGGTTTTTGGTTGGTTTTTTTTTTCCATTGCATGGAATGGCCCCACTGCAGCCTTGAGTCCCTTCTGCAGAAGCAGCAGTTATCCTTGGGATGGGCACTCCCTGGGCTTTCCCTTGGTCTGTGCACAAGGAATGTGAAGTTTGCTGTCCTGGTTTTCAGAGCAGCTCTGCATGGATCGTCTCCTGCAACTTCAGGAACTTTCTGTGCAGAATCAAAGGTCAGGCACCGTGGCAAAGCCATAAAATTCCTTACCAGAGGGAACACCAAGGCATGGTCCTTTCTCCCATGAGAAGAGGAGGCTTTGCTCAGCAATCACTTTTATTCCAGACCTATTTGTTTCTCAGGCTACAATAAATCAGCAGTGTCTGACTTCTTCAGCATCTCTCAGACCCAGAACCCAGAAGGTTTTTAGGAACATGCTCCAGAAGAGTAGAAACTCCATGAAAAATAGAGGAAGAAAAGCCAGAAGTACCTGTGGAGGCACAGAGTGTCAAAGCCAGGCACAGATCAGATTTTTCATTTGCCTCCCAGCCTCTGCACACCCAGACTCCAGCAACAGCTGGAGAGGACTGGCAGATACCTACAGAAACAAGGAAAGCAGTAAGAATAAAGAAAGCAGTAAGAATAAATTCTGTCTGGAAGGTGCTCCCACTTGTTGCCCACAGCTGGTTGTAGCTTAGCCCTGTGGTGTGGGTAATGTTGTGTTTGGGACCTGGGGCAGAGTCCTGCTCCCTGACTCCTCCTGTGATGTGGTCAGAGGGAAGAGAATTGGGGCAAAGAAAAGTACATTTTAAAGAGCCACGTTTCACCCCTTTTTCCAGCACAGCTGTTTCCAGTTGCTCTGGAAGGCCAACAGAGACTTGAAGGGAGAATTTTGCCACCTCAGTGCAGAAGCAGATGTGACAGCTGGCGGGCTCTGTGTAAAGTCTTTACCTAAATCATGTTAACCTCACTGCTAAACTCCAATCTCCAGGCTTGGAGAACACAGTGCAGCCCACCCATGGCACCAAGGCTGACCCAGCACCAGCCTTTTTGCCACTGCCCCCGTGTGCTGAGCTGGTCTGAAACACCACGACCAAATCCCATTTGCAGCCACGCGCGTGCCTTGCCTTGCTCCTCAACCTGCCCATTCTAATGGCTTGCAATTAAATCAAAGCCTTGCTCACGCTCTGGGGCTCCCTGGGTGAGGCTGTAGCTTTAATTTCACCCTTCTCACAGCAGCAGGCTCCAGGATTATGGCTCACGTGCTGTGGGAAGTAATGGTGATCCAAAAAGCAAACGGAGGTGGGCGCTGAAGGAGAAATCACTTATGCAAATAGAAATATTTTCAATAATGATCAACAGCATGAGAAAGAATATAGGCAAAATTACATTAGGCAGAGGAGTTTCATTTTTAAAATGTTCCCTAAGTGCTAGAAATCTTCCCATCTTCATTTTTCCCTTTAAACTCTGTCATTTGTACAGCCTATTAACCTTTAACTTTATGACTATCCTAATGTGAAATACTGGCAGCATTTAAGTCTGAGAATACTAGAGAGCTACCTTTCTGGTTGGCAACAGAGGTGAAGCACTTTCTTTTAAATCAGTCATTTTTAATATCAGTCATATACACACTGCATCAGAGACACTATTTTTAGGTTCACGTGCTGCTGTTACTTATAATAAATGCTCTACAAACCCCAGAGATCTCACACAGCCCTTCTTGTCTGTCCTCTCTCAGTTCATCTCCCTAATTGTAGCCTTCAATTCTGCTCAGAAGTAGAGGAGAAAATTAAATCAAATCACTTCCTTCAAACTCCCTCTTTCCTGCTCTTAAAAAAAGACAAGGTAAAATTAATTATTTGTGTTTACAGGAGTGGCTGAGGAGTTGAGCTGAGGCTGAAACGTCGTGGTGTGAGGCCCTGAACCAGTTTTTCCAGCCATTTCTGCCCTGCAGAGCTGGTGTGGGGCAGGTGAGGGGGGTGATTAAGTGACTTCCAAAAGGTGGTGGGGTGGTGAGAGCTGGGGCTGCATCGATTCCACCTGGGGCAGGGATGGCAGAGCTTCAGCACCGAGCTTGGGAGGTTTTAATTGTTCCCATTTGTTCAAACCACAGGAGTGACAAGGGCTGCTCAGACCTGAGGACAGGAAGCTCTGTTGTTTGTGGCTAAATCTCAGTGATTAAACAGCAGCCAGGCATGAGGGGGGAATGATCTCTTGGGAATCTGCTGGAATTTGAAATGGAAAGAAGTCTTAGAACTTTGGGCTTGTAGGTTAAGCATGAGTCCATAAAACAAAATATTTAAAGATTAAGTAAAAAACCATAAATACTCCTCTAGACAATATTTTATTAATCAATAACTCCTTAAAAGGTCTTATAAATAAAAGTCTTGTAAATAAATGAAGTCTTATAAATAAAAGTCTTCTGAACCACACTATAGCAATGTAAACTGAACTCACCATTCCTACCTATGTAAAAAATAAGAAAATAAACCACATCATCAAAAAAAATTCAGGAGTCTCCTTTCTAACTTATTCAAAGTTCCTTAAAAATCCCCACAGGAATGTGCTGGCTCTCCTCTCTGTCAGTGGGGGCATGGGGCATCACTGTGGCCTGGGAGAGCTTCCAGAAAGAACTCCCAGCTGGAAAGAGCAGCCAAAGCTGTTACACTGATGGCAGGGAAAACATTGCCTGCGAGCTGAACCGCCAGGATTTATGGACACAGAGCCTTCCCCTCTTCCCCTGCTCGCTCAGGCCCAGCAAACCTTGGAGCAGCCCAGCAGGGAGACCTGGAGCAGCACTCAGAAGCCAGATTTCCAGGCAGGGCACAGTGCCTGTGTCCTTAAGCACAAAATACCCAGCCCCAAGGTGGGGTGCTGTTCACAGGGGTCCCAGGATGAGGGAAGAGATGAGAATCTTGACTTCCTTCAGGCTGATTTATTATTTTATGATATATATTATAGTAAAAGAAAACTTAAAGAAAATTATTTTATTATATATATTATATAAAAAATCGATTATATTAAAAGAAATTAACATAAAAGAAAATATATTTTATTATATATATTATATTAAAAGACAATTTAGTATACTAAAACTATACAAAAAGAACAGAAGAAAGGATTTCATCAGAAGGCTGTCAAGGAATAGAAAGGAATGGAATAATAATAAAATCTTGTGACTGACCAGAGAGTCTGAGCCAGCTGGACTGTGGTTGGCCATTAATTAGAAACAACCACATGAGCCCAATCACAGATGCACCTGTTGCATTCCACAGCAGCAGATAATCATTGTTTACATTTCGTTTCCGAGGCCTCTCAGCTTCTCAGGAGAAGAATCCTGTCAAAAGGATTTTTCATAAAATAATGTCAGTGACAGCAAGGAGCAAGAGCAGCCCCACAGTGGGCCTGGCTGCCCAGCCCTTCCCTGCACACCTTGGGATGGGCAGAGGAAGCCCAGGGCTGCCCAAATGTCCCCCTTTGTCACCTGCAGGGCACGGTGCTCCCTTCCTGAGTGAAGGACACGGTGCTGGTGCTGCAGCTGTGACAAAGGTTTGAACCAGCAGATTTTACTCTGATGCAAACTCGCTTCTGAGAGTTTCTCTTAGGGGATTTTCTGCTCTCAGCGCTGCTTCCCTCAGCCTGAGAAAGGTCTGGCTTCTTCCTCCCTCTCACTGGGGCTGCAGTCTTGCTTTTGGGCAGAAATGATCACACACCAGCCCAGGCTGAGCAGGAGCTCTGGAAGGGTTTTTGACCACGGATCAAATTCAACCAGGCAAAATAAATGTGTGGGACAGCTAAAGATTTGAGCAATCCTTGGCCAAAGGAGGAAATCCAGAGCTAGGCTTGCTCCTGCATCCTGTGTGTCCTACAGCTCTGCAGCCTGTCCTTTCTACTCCTTTGAGGGGATCCCTGGGGTGCAATTTACGTTTATGTTGGTGTCTGGGTTTTCCAGCAGCCTCTGCCCAAGGCATTAATGGAATGGGGTTCAGCACACAGCAGGATCTCCTCAGGGGCCAGCACAGCTCCTGCAGGGACAGCTGGCATGTGCCACCACACCCCTGTCACCTCTGTCACCCCTGCTCTCACCCAGGGAGCCGAGGAAAGCCCCCAAACCTTCAGCACGTTCAGCCACCACCCCATGGAGCTGCTGCTCCAAACTCCAGCGGGGTTTTTAGCGACAGGATCAGTTTAGGAGTGCTCCTGGGCCCTGTTGGTTTTAATGCAGCAATCAGAGGTTTAAAACTTAGCCTGTGTTTAATTGCTGCTCTGAACAACAGCAGCAGGATCTGGTGCTCACTCTCCTCACTGACCCAGTGCTGGGACAGAAAGGTGGCACCAGCCTCACACCCAAATCTGGGCATTTGTCCCAAACCTGAAAATCAGATGATCCCAAATTCTTCTTTTTTTATTTTAAAAGTAGGTATATATTATTGTCTCTGCTTTTTATTGAGATGGGACTGCTGTTGGGTTAAGAATGATTTATTGCTCAGATAAACATCAGTTTCAGAGGTTGTGAGATTTTAAAGGAGTAAGTAGTTGGTTATAGCTGAAGAGTAGTCACAAGCTTTTTGTTATAGGATACTTTATAACTACCTAATCTAATGAATAGATGCTACAAAGTTTATTTTGTTTTTTCGACTTACCACTTTTGCTTAATTTTGTTGTACTGTGGATACTTTTGTCTAATGGGTTTTTGTCTGACATGCACACACGTTTCTATTACAATTTTAAACTTTTAACTTACTCTATATAGTTACTCTAATGGGTTTTTGTCTGATATGCACACATTTCTATTACAATTTTAAACTCTTAGCTTATTCTATATAGCTACTCTTACATTATAAACCCTTCAGCATCTTATCAATAGTTTCTCAATTACTTAAGGCATATTGCTTCTTACAACTATAGAAACACAAGTTTATGATTTTTCTGCTTAATGTCTGTGTGTTTTGTTTTTACATCAATCTAAGTTTCTTTTAAGGCTGTAGATCAAACTCTTCAGTGTGGCAGCAGAAGTTTCTGTTTTTCTGATTCCCACAGGTACAGTTTCCTAAAAAGAATGTAAGCACAAATGAATTTGGAAAGGAAACTATGTAAAGCTGCTTGTTAATTTAGCTCCCACTCTCAGGTATTTAATTTTTGGCATTTTCCTAAAGTTTTCATCTCTCCTAGTCTTGTTTTATGGTTAGCATAAGGCCAGCCTGAAAGATAATATATTGTGACTGTTAGATTATTTATTTCAAAGCCAAGTTATTGATTATTGCAGGCTGAAAATGACAAATGGCATCTGAGAAAGGCACGGTCAGCGAGTTCTATTAAAGAAATGATAGTATTGCTCATGGATTGTTAAAAGGTTCAGTTTAGATACTTTATAGGTTTATATCCATCACTATTTAATGACCAAATGATGAAAAATACGAGTCACAGCGACAATTTCTTTCTGTTACAGTTTTATGTTTAAGCAGTTCGCAAAATGAGAGAAAATTTTTGTGCTAAGGGTTTATGCACCCAGGCCTTGTAATCTGGGACTGAGCTTGATTATTTGAAAGGCAATGACTCAATACAGGTGGCTGGGGCACACTGGAGTGGAGTGTGCAGTGCTAGTGCAGAAATGCTGGGGATGGGATGGGATGGGATGGGATGGGATGGGATGGGATGGGATGGGATGGGATGGGATGGGATGGGATGGGATGGGATGGGATGGGATGGGATGGGATGGAGATCCAGGGCAGGAGGGTTTTGTGGAGGGTCCATGTGTTACACCCCCAAAGAGGACCCCCCAGAGCTGCCTCTTGGGCCCAGTCCCAGGGCAAGGCTCAG